>NC_081550.1:19076846-19113455 GCF_901000735.1 Corylus avellana | reverse complement strand
AGAATAAGATAAAGCGGGAGCCATCAAACCGTTACCCTTTGATCATACACTTTCAGTCAAACTGCCTGGTATGGCTTGCAGTGCCTTAACTCCACCTCTCTTCAACCTCAAGCTCTCACAGTCACACCCAACTCGGCGGACAAAGCCATCACAAGCTCTCATCTCTTACACCCAAATTAGCACACAATCATGTTCAACTTGCAACGCGCATTTCAAGGCCAAATTTTCCAGTTTCTCAAAATTACCTTTGCTTTCTGGCCGTCGAGTCAGATTCCATGTGAGCACTCAAAATCTCCCATTTGGATTTTTTTTTTTTGTTTTTTTTGTTGCTTCTATGTTTTGTTGGTTGATAGTTTTTGTGTTTGGTGGGCAGGTGGGAGTACAGAAAGAGTATGCTTCTGGGGAAGAGGATGAGTCGCTTGCCTCTGACGCAACGTATCAGGAGGAATTTGCTTGGTCTTCTGTGATTTTACCGTGCGTCTCTACCACTTTCTCTTCATTTCATGTTTTTTTGATAATGGGTATTCTGTAGTTTGGATGAATTTGATGGGTATCTAAAATCCAAAAGTATTGGTTAGCTCTAGCCTCTTGCATCGCATGTGAGAATATTGTCATTTATTTGTTATTGTTTACTTCAAGCTATGGTTTTCAGGATATATGAATGCAATCGCAAAATTGGACCTTCAACCTGATTACCATATTGAATTACTCTGTTTTAGTTTTGGTGTGAAAGCAAGATTAGTACTTAAAAAGTTGTAGGCTGTAGCTAACATGCGAAATTCATGGTAGTGGGATTTATATCTTCGTTGTTTTGAATTTGAAGAGAATAGGGTGAATCAAGAAAAGAGTCGAATGAGGTTTTAGTGTGAATATGTTTCTCTGAAAAATAAACAAATCATTGCCTAAATTTAACTTTGTTCTTGCAATTTTAGCTTTTTGTTCCCAGCCTTGGGAGGTTTGTTATTTGGGTATGACATTGGTGCCACCTCTGGTGCTGCCCTCTCATTGCAGGTGCATGTTTTGTTTATTGACTTCTTTCTTATATATTTAATTTGCGTTTAGTTATCTTTCTTGTTGTTTTGATAACCATCGATTCATTAGGTGTGTCTTATACACCCGATCTAAGCATATACATTTTTTTTGTTGTTACAATGATGATTGTTAGTCACCTGAGCTCAGTGGAACAACTTGGTTCAACATTTCGGCCATTCAGCTTGGGCTTGTGGTATGGTTCGAGGATCAGAGTTACATTACTTCTGCCATTTTTCTGGATACTTGCAGTTTGTTTTATGTTCAATCCATTCTTTTAATATTGAATTGAATACAGGTCAGTGGTTCACTTTATGGAGCTCTTTTTGGTTCAATTCTTGCCTACCCAATTGCAGACTTCCTTGGTATGTCCTTATTTACTCTTTCCTGAATTTTGGACCTTTTTTTGTTTTATGATTTTCTTTCCAATATAATGGGTTTTCCCGTAAAGGAAGGAGGCGAGAACTTATCATAGCAGCTGTGCTATATGCGCTTGGTGGTCTGATCACTGCCTATGCTCCAGGCCTTAGTGTCCTTTTAATAGGAAGGCTGCTCTATGGCCTTGGTATTGGTTTGGTGGGCTTCTTTGAAACTCCCCCTCTTCTTTTCTGCAGTCTTAGCTGCTATTATGTACCTAGTCATGCTGTGACCTTCTTATAAGTGAGTTAATTTGGCAGACCATGCATGGAGCTCCTCTCTATATTGCAGAAACTTGCCCATCTCAGATTCGTGGAACTCTAGTATCTTTGAATGAACTCTTCATAGTTCTGGGAATTCTGGTATTGTTTACTCTTATATTATTCTCTATGTTCACTTTCTTGTCTGAAATAAACTGAGCTAGAAAATAAAATTTTCTGCAGTTGGGTTATGTGGTTGGAAGCCTTCAGGTTGATGTAGTTGGAGGGTGGCGTTACATGTTTGGAGTTAGTGCACCAATTGCTTTAATTATGGGACTAGGCATGTGGAGTCTTCCACCATCTCCACGCTGGTTACTTCTTAGGGCTGTTCAAGGTAAAGGGTCTTTACAAGATTACAAAGAGAAGGCCTTAATTGCCATGAGCAACCTAAGGGGCCGTCCTCCTGGTGACAAATTGTCTGAGAGGCAAATAGAAGACACCTTTGTGTCATTGAAATATGCATATGAGGATCAGGAATCTGACGGCAGTTTCTTGGAGGTCTTTCAAGGCCCAAGTTTGAAAGCCTTTCTGATCGGTGGAGGTTTGGTCCTTTTCCAACAGGTATTTCTTCCTTTTTGCTGCTATGAATTTGTTTTTACATTTGTCTTTAAACTCAAGTTCAAACAAGCATGTAATGAAGAAATGTGGATTTTTTCTTGTTGGTAAGCGAATTTACCACCTGACTGTGACAGATAACTGGGCAACCAAGTGTTCTATATTATGCAGGTTCAATACTTCAGGTACGTCATGGTTGAACTCAAATTTGTTCTTTGGATAAAATTCTATCCCTTTATCTCATTTTTCCTAACGTAATGATATTCTTTGTGATTCTAATATTCAAGACTGCTGGATTCTCTGCGGCCTCTGATGCTACCCGAGTTTCAGTTGTAATTGGTGTGTTCAAAGTATGTTTAATAATCTTTGAAGTCTTTGAACATGAGGGAAAGAGTCTCCCGGACTTAATACCTCCTGGTAATGCTAATAATGATTCATTTGTGATTGTTTTCCTTCTTCAGTTACTGATGACATGGATAGCTATCCTAAAAGTAGATAATCTTGGGAGAAGACCCCTGCTAATTGGAGGTGTCAGCGGCATTGTATGCATCAAATGACTATCAATCTGCTACGTATCATGCATTATTTAATGTTCATTTATAAAAAACATGATGAAAGCTTGACTATGTTTTTCTTTAAATTACCACAGGCTGTTTCTTTACTTCTACTTTCTGCTTATTATAAATTTCTTGGAGGATTCCCTTTTGTTGCTGTAGCTGGTCTTCTTCTCTATGTTGGTTGCTACCAGGTAAACATTTTCTCTTTTAAATGTTGGAATTTACTGCACTATTTCTTTCGAATATAACAATAAGGAGCACGTCTATCGTGGCTGAATTTCATTTTCTAACATCCATAGAAAATTCTATGTTAGAGAGCTACCTTGAGTTTTAGAATTTTCTGGGAAAAAGAAAGAAAAATGAAGGGAAAGCAGTTAATACCTGATGAGTAGTGACAATTTTTTCTTCCTGACACGGTTGATGGGAATTTTGATTCATCATTAGATTTCTGTTCTTTGAATGGTCTTTCAGATATCATTTGGGCCAATCAGTTGGCTTATGGTGTCGGAGATATTCCCAATCCGGACAAGAGGGCGAGGGATCAGTCTAGCAGTTCTTACTAACTTTGGTTCAAATGCCCTTGTGACCTTTGCTTTCTTACCATTGAAGGTATTGATTTGCTTTTATCAATCCATTTCTTTCAAAGCTGGTATCTCATTGTTCATAGTTTTCATTCTCCTGTGATTGATTGAATATGGAGTTCTGCTAAACATTGCAGGAGCTTCTAGGAGCGGAAAACCTCTTCCTTCTTTTCGGGGCTATTGCTTTGTTGTCACTTGTGTTTGTAGTACTCGTTGTCCCAGAGACCAAAGGTTTGAGCTTGGAAGAGATTGAGACCAAAATTTCGAAGTGAAAGCTCATATCTGTCGAAATGAATAGGTGAGCTTCCAATACGCCAAGAATTTTGGTTACTCTGTAGACTTGTATCCTGGCATGGCAACGGAAGATCATCTCCTTTAAATTTCATCAACCTATCTGTCTTATCATTTCATAAAAGCAATCTTATTATTGTACATTATTAATGAAGGTCATCAAGAAGTTGCAACTTCAGGTAATGGCTTTTCAGCTAGAATACTACTGGGCTTCCATTAACTAGATTAGAATCTTGGTGGGAGTGAACCAGAGATTAAATACTCTACTTGATATTGTCAAAAGGCATAAAGAGAAAGAAAAGAAATCTGTTCTGACTTGGGAGAACTAGCCGTAGTTTGTAGTGCTCTTTCAGGACCAGATTTATGGATCAAAACCCATTTGCTTGGAGCTCTGGGTTGGACCTCTTAGATTCCAAAGATCCCAAATTCAAAGAGAAAAAAAAAAAAAAAAAAAAACAATTTACCAGTTTAATTAGGAAGATTAATCTGATAAACTTATGAGTTCGGGCCTTATAACCCAAATTATGACGAATCATCACTCTGCTAACACCATATTAACTTTGTGAAGTTCCATTGATCATCATTTTGACACTAAAATTATATCCGTTAAAATTGCTGAGTGCATTCACTCTCATTCATCTGACTATTATAGTGAGAAATAGGGTAAGCAGCCCACACAAATCTATGTTAATAGATTCTTGAAACTATAGCGCATAAGAGTAACTCTAGTCATAGAGGTTATTTTTGCTACTCAAAACACGCATTGTTTTCATTTAGCTACTAGCTTTTTAATACAAACTCCGCCATATTATCAATTTACTATCTACTTTCTCTAAATATTATTTTTAATTATTTTTTCCACTTCTCTCCCTCACTGTCCAGTGCAAAACCCACACCCAAAACAACCCATTAGGACTTCGATTCCTTATCGAGGATGGAGTTCCTACAATGCTATATGTGATTACCCAACGCACCAAGAATTTTGGCTGTAGTAAAGATTTTACTCCTAATGCATCAAAGTGACATTCACTTTATACTTGAGTTTGCGATTATGTCAGGATTTTGTATCAATTTAGTAAGACCTTTCGGAGTTTTACATAATTTCTTTTGACAGTGTTATAAAGGAATGACAACTCCAGTAGTCTGTTTAGTGCATTGTATTTGCACAAACACATTAATCAAAAGTTACACATAACATGATCAAGATAGATTATCATGATTGATATGTTAAAGTCTTATCAAATGGAATACACAATCCTATTACTGGCTGCAAATATTACATTGTAAATTGCAAGGTTTATGGTTGAAGATATTCTGTGTGATAATCTCATTAATCACATGATAAATTATATTCAATTCAATTTATGGACCACTTATATGTATATTCTGAATAATAATCTCAAATGATAAACATGTAAATATGTTATATGCCCAATGCTCATAAATATATGAGTGAATAAACAACTTTATTTTATTTAAATCAAAATCTCCTACAAAAGAATTGAAATTTAGGGGCACTATAAGCTACCACCTCTCGAGATTAAATAAGTGGTAGACATGGAAGGAGCAAAACCTTGAGAAAAAAGAAATGACGTGAAATCAGATGATTCATTACTTTTAAATGAACGAAAAGAAGCACTGTCATGTAGTAATTCCCCCATATCAGCATCACCATCCAAAAACTGCATCACTTGCTTCATGCTAGGCCTTGCAGCTGGTATTGAATGTGAGCAAAACAGGCCTAGTCTCAAAACCAATTCCATTTCCTCCACCACATAATTACCTTCCAAGACCCAATCAACCAAACTTACCCGTCTAGGCAATCCCCGTACCTTTATATCAGCCACGCCAGCACCTCTGCCACGTCAGCACATCGGCCACGTCAGAGCCTCTGCCATGCCAGCACCTTGTCAGGCTTGACTTTTTGCGTTGACTTT
This sequence comes from Corylus avellana, assembly GCF_901000735.1. Classification (NCBI taxonomy): domain Eukaryota; kingdom Viridiplantae; phylum Streptophyta; class Magnoliopsida; order Fagales; family Betulaceae; genus Corylus; species Corylus avellana. Next base: position 19,107,828 of record NC_081550.1, on the reverse strand, counting down.
TGACTTTGACTTCCTTCAGTGTTGACCGTTGACTTTGACCGGACTCAAAGTTGACCAAGTGTTTTCCACTCAATTTTTCATCCCCATTTCAAGTTTGTGGTATATTTTTTTGCTTTTGGTATCTCTATATAGCACAAAATGAGATTTTTTACGTTAAGGCGTTTGTTTTATGCGGTTCGAGTCGGTTCATGCATTGTTCAACTCGATTCCACAGCTTTTTTTGGCGCAGTTCAACTCAATTCAATCTTCTTGCGGTGGGCACTCTCGGGTCAGACCAATCTTTCCTCCGGTCCATGGGTTTTCGTGTAACAACCTAGTCCCATATTGGAAAGATGAGAAGAAGTCCATATAGAGGGAGTGGTTTATAAATATAGTCATGGGTGCTAAGTCCTACATTGCCTAGTTACTGGGTGAAACTGGGCTTTATAATGAAATCTAGAGAAGCTTCAAATTGACTAGTCATTTTGGGGTGATAACGCAGATGTGGCTAACGCTTTTCTTTGGGTCGTTACAAATGGTATAACGCCAGGTCATGTGGTACTGGAGCATTGCATGACATGGCCCTGACGAGGACGTCAGGAATTTAAGAGGGAGAGTTTGTAACAACCCAGTCCCATATTTGAAAGATGAGAAGAAACCCACATAGAGTGGGTGGTTTATAAAGATAGTCATGGGTGCTAAGTCTCACATTGCCTAGTTACTAGGTGAAACTGGGCTTAATAATGAATTTTAGAGAAAGTTCAAATTGACTAGTCCTTTTAGGGTGATAGTGCAGATGTGTCTAGCGCTTTTCCTTGGGTCGTTACATTTCTGGCCAAACAAGCCCCTTCAATCGGCCCACTTATACCTTCGCAACTGCAACCATCACCGATCACTGCAGCCTCTCCTCAGGCCATTGATCCATTACTAGTCAGAATTTTTGGGTTAAACCTTTCAACAGTCCACGGGTTTTCGGGTGTGATTATCCCCTTCAACCAGTCCTATTTAGTTCAGCCGACCAGGCGAGACAGTCCATTACTAGTATATGGTTTTCCCATCCAAATGCATGCCTTAATTCAATCAAGGCCCAAGGCCCATCACAGTGGCAAAATCTACTATTGCATACTAGCAACTTTTATGGCGTCACTCTAACAACTCTTTCGGCACAAGCAGCTTTTTCGGCGAATTCATCTTTCTCTTTCTTTCTTTTTCCCAATCTCAAGCTTACACTTTGAGTTTGATGGGGGATGTTACAACATTTTATATTATTCTCTAAGGTTTATTGTCTTTCCTAATAGGGTTTATTTCATACCTCATTAGTCTAGGGTTTCTTGTTTATCACTCATAACCTCTCTATATATAGAGGCTTCTGTATTCACATCAATCAATCAGACTCAATACAAAAGAGATGTAGTCTATTATATGCTTTCACTCTCTCTCTCTCTTCTCTTTCTCCTTTCGCTCGCAATATATTCAACAATATATTTAACACTTTGATACCACGTCGATAAGAATGATAGATTGATAATGAACTCCAATTAGGACCAGTGACGGACCTTAAATACAATTCTCAAGGAATACCTATGTTGCTCCTCTCCTTGTCTTATATATATTACGATTAGTAACGAAATAATAAGAAGGAAATAACAAGAGCTTAGCTACTGATAGACGTAATACATAAGATGAGATAAAGATAACACAACTAAGAGAACTACGGCTAGGATAGATAATCTCTGCGTTGATCCTTCCCTTCCTTGATAATCTCCTTAGCAATCTGATCATCTGCTGCTTCCCTTATATCCTAGTATCATGGGATAGGATCATGAGGTTGCCCGAGTGTCCTACGTGGAGTGCTATGATCACTACCCATGCACGAGACGAGACAAGACAGCCAATTCAGCGACCATCTCTCAGGATAGAATCAGTGGTAGACATGGAAGGCAATGATGTGAAATCAGATGATTCATTGCTTGTAAATGTACCAAAAGAAGCACTGCCATATGGTAATTCCGGCAGATCAGCATCACCGTTCAAAAACTGCACCATTTGCTTCATACTAGGCCTAGCTGCTGGTTTTGAATGTGAGCAAAACAGGCCTAGTTTCAAAACCAATTCCATTTCCTCCACCATATAATTACCTTCCAATCTTGGATCACTAGCATCAAGGATATCTCCTTTTCTCCAGCACTCAGCAACCCAATCAATCAAAATCACCCGCTCAGGCAGTCCCAGGTCCTCTATCGGCCTCCTTCCACAAGCCACTTCGAGCATGAAAGCTCCAAAAGCAAACACATCAGTGCAAGTGGTTGCCCTCCCTGTTTTGTAAAGCTCCGGAGCCAAATAACCCACAGTCCCAACCACACGGGTGGTTTGGGAATTGCTACCATGGTCGTGTAATCTTGCAAGCCCAAAATCTCCTAGCCTTCCATTTAATTCAGAATCCAATAAAACATTGCTTGCTTTTACATCTCGGTGTAGAACAACCTGCTCCCACTCTTCATGTAGGTAAAGAAGGTCAGATGCTACTCCTCTAATGATTCTAAATCGTTGAACCCAGTTAAGATTTGGTTTTTCATTGCTATACAAGAACTTGTCAAGGCTTCCGTTGGGCATATAATCATACACCAAGAGGAGTTCTCCCCTTCGCCGGCAATAGCCCAGGAGCTGAACCAAGTTCCTATGCCTCAGTCTTCCCATGCTAACGATCTCAGCCACAAATTCCTTCATCCCTTGTCTGGAATCATGGGAAACTCTCTTTACTGCAATTTGTAGATTAGACGAAGGAAGTATTCCCATATAAACCTTTCCAAAACCTCCTTTTCCAATAACCTCGGTGTCTTTGAAACCTTTGGTTGCTTTGTGGAGATTATTATAGCTGAACCTGTGGGGACCATACTCCTCTTCCCAATCTTTATTAAGAGAGAGTGCAGAATAAGAAAAGAGTTTTTTATACACGTGAACAGTATACACGTGAACAGTATTTCTTTGTTGTAAATGTGTTGGTGATTTGTTATAACCAGTTAGAGTTAGTTGTTAGTAGTTAGAAGACTTGTTAAACTTATAAATACTTCTTCGTGTATCTTGAAACAGATTGAGTTCAATATATCAATGAATTGATTCACTCTCTGTTTTCCTCTCTGGTTTTCCACTTGTTTTTGAGTTTTCTTCTTTCTTTCTTGCATTCTTTTTGTTACGAATTGCAAGATTTGACATGGTATCAGAAACATAATCACAACTGTGATTCTTTTTCAATTTTTCAGTTCATTTTCAATGGCAGAACTTCCATCATCTTCTGCTCACCCACGTCCTCCTTCAGAATTTTCGATTTCTATGGAAAACCAACCTCCAACCAGTCACACTCGTCCAAACAATTTGGAAGAGAATCCTCCAAACAATTTCTTTAATCCTTTTGCAAACACTCGCCCCATTGACCCTTTAACCCCTTTGTTTCTCCACAGTGGTGATAATCCAGGGATTTTACTAGTTCCTCAGCCATTGTCAGGAGAAAACTACAGCACCTGGAGCCGTTCAATGCTTGTTGCTTTGAGTGCAAAGAACAAGATGTGTTTCATTGACGGTTCTTTTCCTAAACCTTCAGTATTTGAGAGTTATTACAATGTATGGGTTCGTTGTAATGATCTTGTAGTCTCATGGATTCTTAACTCTGTTTCCAAGGAGATTTATTCTACTGTCATCTACATTACTTCTGCTGAAGTTATGTGGCAGGATCTCAAAGATCGATACTCTCAAAGAAATGGTCCTCGTGTTTTTCAGTTGCAGAAAGCCATTTCCGCTGTCACTCAGGAAAATTCCTCTGTAAGTCAATACTTTACTCGTATTAAGGCTCTATGGGAAGAACTCAATAACTATAGACCTATTTCTATATGCAATTGTTGCAATTGTGGTCGTATGAAGTCCATTCTTGAGCTCTATAGCCAAGAAAAAGTTCTGCAATTTTTGATGGGTCTGAATGATTCTTTTTCAACTGTTAGAGCACAGATTTTGCTAACAGACCCTCTTCCACCCATCAATAAGGTTTTTTCTCTTATTATTCAAGAGGAAAAACAAAGGGAAATAACTATCGATTCCCTTAGTCATGATACCTCTGCCCTCATGACTAGAACCCCTATCCCTAACTCTGTTGCATCTCCTATGCCCAATCATGTTGCCTCACCCATATGCCATTCCCATGATCATGCTGCCTACATGACCAAAGCCATTTCATCAGGGCCTAGATTTTCTAAGCAGAACTTTAAGAAGGATCGCTCCATATGCTCTCATTGTGGACTATCAGGTCATACTGTTGAAAAATGTTACAAGGTCCATGGTTTTCCACCAGGGTTTAAGTTCACCCGAAGCAAACCAAATTTTTCTGCTCCACATTCATCAAATCAAGTGCAGGGAACTGATTTGACTAAAGTTCAGCAGTTGAGTAATCCTCCTCTGGCCATGATCTCTGAGCAGTGTCAGCAATTGATGGAATTGCTAAAACAATACCCCATCCAATCCCCTCAATCTTTTGCTGCAAATTCAGTTGCTAGCATAGCAGGTTATCTCCAACCTCTTAATCCAAAATTTTCTGTTTTTTCTGCTTCATTTGCTAATGTTGTACCACATTTCACACAAAAACACATTTCTTAGATTATAGATACTGGTGCAACTGACCACATGATTAGCTGTCCATCCCTTTTTACCTCTATTACTGCTATAGTTTCAACACATGTAAAGTTACCAAATGGATCTATAGCTTCTGTCACACACATAGGCACTATCAAACTTTCAGACAATCTTACACTGACTGAAGTTTTGTGTGTTCCATCTTTTACCTTCAATCTCATTTCAGCTAGCAAACTTATTAAAAATCTAAGATGTTGTCTCATCTTCTTTGCTGGATATTGTTTTATACAGAATCTGTACCATTGGAGAACGATTGGGGTGGGTAAGGAAGAAGTTGGTTTATTTGTTTGCTGCAAGAAGACAAGGTCTCTGCTCACACCCAAGCTGCGTCATTTCCTTCATTTCAACAACATGCTTCCTATAATTCCATCAAACAGCCGTCACATGATGTTTGGCACTATAGACTAGGGCACCCTTCCATTTCTAGAATAAGGCTATTACAAAAACATGTTCCTGAAATTTCTTGTACATCTACTAGCATTTGTTCCATTTGTCCAATGGCCAAACAACATAAACTTCCTTTTTCAGTCAGCACTTCTGTTTCTTTGTTACCATTTGATCTCATTCATTGTGATATTTGGGGTCCTATGGCCACCAAGTCAATAAATGGTTCTGTTTTCTTTCTTACAATTGTGGATGACTATTCAAGATTTACTTGGGTTCATTTGATGCAACACAAATCTCAAACTAGTTCTATTATAAAATCATTCATTCAACTTGTTCTCACCCAATTCAAAACCAAAGTAAAATGTCTTAGATCAGATAATGGTGCTGAATTTAAAATGAAAGATTTTTTTTTTTCTGATCAAGGCATAATTCATCAACTTAGTTGTGTTGAAACCCCACAACAAAATGCCATTGTTGAGAGAAAACACCAACACTTGTTAAATGTTGCAAGAGCTTTAAGGTTTCAGTCTCATCTTCCTCTACAATTCTGGGGAGATTCCATACTCACAGCTACTCATCTTATAAACAAAATACCTACACCCCTTCTTTCAAACAAATCCCCTCATGAACTGTTATATTCCACATTTCCATCATATTCTCATCTCAAAGTTTTTGGATGCTTAGCTTATGTATCAACTTTGTCTAGAAATAGAACAAAATTTGATCCTAGAGCTATTCCATGCATCTTTATAGGATATCCATATGCCATGAAAGCATATAAATTCTTTAGTCTTCATGATCATTCTATCATCATTTCCAGAAATGCTATTTTTCATGAAACCATTTTCCCTTTTGCTCATCATTTAGACCATTCATCATTTACTTCTCATGATGACATTGTTCATTCATCCATTCATTTTCCAAGTTCTGATTCATATGATATATCAGATTTTCCTCCTAATTCAGCTGTATCCATTCCTTCTCCCATTTGTCAATCACAACCAGCTTTGTCCAGTACAACTTCACAACCATCTGTTTCGTCGTCTTCTGAACCTATTGCTTCAGGTTCAGCACCTTCTGCATAATTGAATTTTGAATCAAGTTCCTCACCTCCTGATCCTAATCCTTCATCTAGTCTTAGTCCATCTTCTGTTCCTAATCCGATGTCTTGTCCACACCTTAGAAAATTCACTAGGATTAAAACAAGACCAAGTTACTTGCAGGATTATCATTGTCAACTAGTCTCATCTTCTCCATCCCAATCAACTGCAATGTCTACTCATTCAGGTAATTCTTATCCACTGTCTAATTTTCTTTCTTATGATAACCTGTCTTCTTCTCATAAACTTTTTTGCCTTAACACTTCACTTAACATTGAACCCAAGTTTTATCACCAAGCTGTCAAAGATAGAAATTGGCGTGAGGCTATGCAGGCTGAAATTTCAGCATTGGAAGCAAATAACACTTGCGTTGTTACTGTATTACCTCCAAACAAGACTACTATTGGCTGCAAATGGGTGTATAAGATCAAACAGAAATCTGATGGTAGTATTGAGAGATACAAGGCTAGGTTGGTAGCTAAAGGCTACACTCAATGTGAAGGGTTGGGCTATCATGAAACTTTTTCTCTTGTAGCCAAGATGACAACGGTGAGGTGTTTCTTAGCTCTTGCAGCAGCTAAAGGATGGTTTTTGCATCAATTGGATGTGAATAATGCGTTTCTACATGGAGACCTAGATGAAGAAGTCTATATGACTATGCCTCCTGGTTTTGGCAGCAAGGGGGAGAATAAGGTATGCAGATTAACAAAATCATTGTACGGTTTGAAGCAGGCTTCCCGACAATGGTTCTCCAAATTTTCTGCCACATTAATAGACCTTGGTTTTACTCAGTCAAAGGCAGATTACTCTCTGTTTACAAGGCTCCAAGGTTCCTCTTACATTGCTCTTTTAATCTATGTTGATGATGTTGCCATAGCCAGCAATGATCCTAAGGCAGTTGCAGATTTTATCATTCTCTTGAATGATAGGTTTAAGTTGAAGGATTTAGGACCTTTGAAATACTTTTTAGGACTAGAAATTGCTAGATCCATTGATGGTATTTCTGTATGTCAACGAAAATATGCATTAGAGATTCTTGAAGATTCAGGACTACTTGCTTCCAAGCCTGTCAGTTTTCCAATTGAGCAGAATTTGAAGTTGTCAAAAGATGAGGGTATTCTTTTATCAGATTTTACTTCTTATAGGAGGTTAGTTGGAAGACTTTTGTATCTCACCATCACCAGACCAGATATAGCATACTCAGTGCAAATCCTAAGTCAGTTTATGGATAAACCTAGACAATCTCACTTAGATGCTGCTACTAGAGTTTTGAGATATGTTAAGAATTCTCCTGCACAAGGTCTTTTCTTTTCATCAAAATCTGATTTTCACTTAAAGGCTTTCTCAGATTCTGATTGGGCAGGGTGTGTTGATACTTGAAGGTCCATTACTGGGTTTTGCATCTTTATTGGTGATTCATTGATTTCTTGGAAATCCAAGAAGCAACAGACTGTGTCTAGATCTTCTGCTGAGGCTGAATATCGAGCCATGGCTTCCACTTGTTGTGAACTCATGTGGTTGTTTTCTTTACTTAAAGATTTTCAGATTCCTCATCCACATGCTGCATTACTTTTTTCTGACAGTCAATCTGCCTTACATATTGCTGCGAATCCAGTTTTTCATGAACGGACTAAGCACATAGAGATTGATTGCCATCTCATTAGAGAGAAAATTCAACTGGGACTTATTAAAACGCTGCATGTTTCTTCTCAAGACCAGTTGGCAGATATTTTCACTAAGGGCCTTGGCTTTAAGGATTTCAGCAGGCTACTCTCGAAGATGTTTGTCAAGGACATTTGTTATCCTTGACAATTTTCCTTGAGGGGGAGTATTAAGAGAGAGTGCAGAATAAAAAAAGTCTTTTATACACGTGAACAGTATACACGTGAACAGTATTTCTTTGTTGTAAATGTGTTGGTGATTTGTTATAACCAGTTAGAGTTAGTTGTTAGTAGTTAGAAGACTTGTTAAACTTATAAATACTTCTTCGTGTATCTTGAAACAGATTGAGTTCAATATATCAATGAATTGATTCACTCTCTGTTTTCCTCTCTGGTTTTCCACTTGTTTTTGAGTTTTCTTCTTTCTTTCTTGCATTCTTTTTGTTACGAATTGCAAGATTTGACAATCTTCTGGTACTTCTTCATATTTCGTCCTCCTCCAAATGTAAGCAGCAGCTCCGATGACGAATGTTATCAGCACAAGTGGTACTGCTATGAGAGAAGAAATGATCACTAGGCCTGGTTTCTCATTCCCTTTCCTCCCTGGAAGTGGTGGTAGGCTTGAAACATCAAGGCTTTGTGCTGGTCCACTTTTATTAAAGCTCCATCCAAGAATATATTGGTAACTTGTAACTGTACCTGTGGCAGAAGAGAAACCAACATAAATGGATTCCAAGAGAATTTCAGACAGATCAATGGGTGTTGACAACAGCGGCCGGTCTGGTTTTGGGATTGTAGTTGGGGCGAGTGTTACATTGAGTAACATCTCTGCGTCATCATAGTCTATCCAAAGATGCATTGGATTCCCACTCATGAGATCCAAGCTTATATTTTCCCCTCCTTTATTGGAAGAATACATTGCAGGGGCTGATGCAACTGGTTTCATGCCGTTCACATCGATTCCCACATGATTCATTGCAAGATCTCTGAATTCGGAGTCACGAACAGTATCAAGCTCAATGGCCAAGATGTGGTTTGTAAGAAGGCCGTTATTTGAATCATTGAAAAGGCCCAGATACCCATTTTCTAGAGCATGGGTGAAGTTTGTCGAGGGTGTGATGGTGAAGGCAATGCCATGACCACCAAGATTTGGCAAATTAGGAACCATGGCAAACACAAAGTTGGTAGAAAATGAAAGAGATGATGAATTTGTTGTGTTGAACTTTATTGGAAACTGATAGAAAGCGCGACCAACTTGTTCTTGTGAAAGGTTGGTTAGCTGCAATAGACCATTGGGGTGGATTTCTGCAATTCCATCAAGACCCAGATTGGCTTGATCATGGAAGCCATTGTAGATGAAGCCCTTTTCATCTTGAGCAAGGGCCAAGAGAATATAGGAAACATAGAGAAGTATCAGAAAATGATGTGATCTAAGAACTATTGCCATTGGAAAAAGTACTTAAAAAAAAGAAAAACGAATTATATTCCTATTTGTAGACAGAAGAAGGCATTTATTTGTTTAAATGTATCAAACTCATGAGACATGACACATGCTTATAGGAATATATAAAAATAATGAAAGGGAGGGAAAAGAAGTGGTTTCTGTGTTCACATGTCATGGCCAATCAATCAATTACCTCACATAGAAGATACATCGTCTACTTGGAAGTTTGATTTGATATGCACCACCTTTGCTGCCACCTACGTTGCCTATGATTTGGAAGATTCTAACCAAAAAAAAAAAGAAGATTCATGCAATGAAAAAGGACTGCATGCGGCTAAAAAGAAAAAAACATAGCATTGAGAAAAACCTCTTGGGGTTTATCGAAACCAACATTTCTCACCCACCAAAGAGGACAGGTTTGGTCAATGTCTATACTCCATTTTCATTTTTTTTGCAAACTACGTGCGATAGAAATTTGATTTTTCCAGTAATAAAGTTTTTGGCTTCCTTTCGCATCGGACAGTTACAGCCAAAATTGAGTGATGTGAAAAAAAAGAGTAAAAATACTCGGTATGCAAAAGTGAAATTTTTTTGTTTTGTAATGATGCTTTTATTTGAACAGTAATAAAAAATGATTATTGTGATGTAAAAAGTAAAAATGTTAAGAGAGTTAAATTTTTTGGATGAATGGTAACGGGTTCTTGCTAAAGGTGCCTTTGCTTCATCATATATATACCTTTTGCAAACTTACTATCACTTGAAATAAAATAGAATAAAACTTTCGGTGTCAATAAAAATTCCAGTGTCAATATAAATACTCTAACGAACTTTCAAGTGCTTACTGCTTAACGTAGCATTGAAAATCATCATTTGATACTGTATATATTTTCATTTGTTATTTTATTAAATGTTGATTTTCATTGTTAATTACATTAGAAAGTGAGTACTTATGATCAAATAAGTAATTGAGAGATTGTGTCTCACTTCTAAAATACTCATACAAGAAATTTGAATAGATAATATTAACCGAGTAAAACATCAACTTGCATTACAAAGAATTCTTGGTAGCTATTGCTTGTCAATCTTAGAAAAACCTTAGAAATTAAGCAATTGAAAGCTTACGCTCAGGCCCCATTTTGTTTACAGAATAGACATTTGGAATAGTATGATTATTCCTATGGAATATTTATTCTTTTGTTTGGTAAAAGTCTATTTATAGGAATAGTTATTCCACATCCCTTAGAACATTCTCAATAGAGGAGCTAAATTATACTTTTATCTAAAATGACTAATCAGATTTGTAAAAAATTTCTCCCATTGGATTAGCCAAAAATAATGCAAAATCGATATTTTATTAGATTAGCCAAAAAAAATGCTACACGTAGCGGCTCTTTTCTCAGGAGCCATTTCATTTTTTTTATTGTTTCTCACATATTTTCTCTTATCCCAAAATTTTCTCTTGCTATTTCTCTTCCACATCTCTATTTTTCCAAAATTTTCTCCTACTATTTCTCTATCCACATCTTTTTTTTTTCTTTTTCCCAAAAGTTGAAAAATAGGATATTTAGGAAAAATGCAATCCTTAATTATATATATATATAAAAATTAAATGATATAGATAAAAATATAGCTAATCGAATGTAGGAGGCATTTAAAAATTCATTAACTAAATTAGATAAAGTGAATTTTGAGAGAAAAAAACTATATATATATATATATATATATATATATATATAATTTATCTCAAACTTTAAAAAAAATAAAAAATAAAATCTTGTGAGTGGCCGCGCCACCCTTGGAGGGCCTTGTGGTGGACCAGTGAGGCCCCATGGGAGTGGCCGCGTGCCATCGGGGGTGGCCTAACCAAAAATACTCTTTAAAAACTTTCCTAGATATTTTTCATATAGTCCATGTTGCTCTCCAGCATTTCAAATTTGAGTTTCAAGTCCATCACTTCATAATTTGTAAGTATTTTAAGTATTTTGAAGTTTATTATAATCTTCTTCAATTTCAATATTTAGTTTACATTACATTTTTCGTGAACATATTTATTTTTCATGTTTTCATATATATATATATATATATATATAAAAGACATCAACGTTGACTGTGCTTTTTGTTTTCTTTTGTTTTTTTTCAAATTACAACATCAATGCAAACTCTATTTATGTTTTTGGGATGTATTTAATGGATGTTTTGATGAAGTATGGAAATATGATTTATGGAAATTTTCTGGAAGATAAGATGGAAAATGGTGAACGGGTAAACATACGAATATGGAAATGAATTATCTAAAAAGACAATGGGCTATTTCGAGTATATACCATTAGACCCAACCTCCAATTCAACTTTATCTATATATCTTTTATCCTCAATACTCATATTACTTAAACATTTCAGCTAACAAAGTAACAACTCTGGAATCGGCTTAACCTGATAATAGCAAATGGGCTTAAACTATTCAGACCAAATACCCATATATATATTTGAAAACTGAAATGAATGGGCTCCAAGTCGGAGATGATCGAGCCACTCCCCTCGGTTAATTTTGGATTAACACCAAATATGCGACTTAAACTTGCATGAAAAAAAAAAAAAAAAAAAAAGAAAAAAGGGAGAAAGAACAAGAAAAGAACAAACCATTCAAGTTTAATCCATCATCCATCCAAGAAAAATAAAAGCTAGAAAAATAAAGGAAAAAGCCATAATTAGAAAGATCCAACTCCATAAGATATATTCTCAATGGACTAACGTTTGCATGTCCTTGACACATTAGTCATTATTGTCTCCCATGTTCTCACAGATTTTAAGCTGTGAAATTTGATCTGCTTGCCTTTTTCTCGAGAACAATGCCCAAACAAGTGTCTCCTAGTATTTCCTTGTTCCTTAAATCATCCCCTAGAAAGTGATATAAATATCCTTGAGGTGCTTTGATATGTGATTGTATGTTTTTAGTGATGAGTTATGGTTCATTACAATTGAACAAACAATAATTTTGACGTTTATGAAATTATGAGATACACTTCATTTTTTTAAAATGCCCATATAAAGAGAATATAATTCGATCTGATAACCTTCGCTTCATAAGGTGTGGATTTCAATCGATTGAGCTACTTCTAGGTACGAGATACACTCCATATGAATCATTATGGTTTAATTGTTTTAATAAACTCTATTTTACCCGGAAAAAAATATTTGTAAATATTATAAGACCCTGAGTTATATACAAATCTGTTGAATGGAAAATAAATTAACGAATGGATTTTACACGCATGATTTAGTGATTTAAGGAACAAGCAATTTGTCCATTATAGAATTCTATTAGTTATCAGTCTAAATGTCTAAGATTTTACTCATAAAATTACTCATTACTGGCCGCAAACATTAAATTGTAAACTCCAAGGTTTATGGTATAAGATAAACTATGTGATAACCTCATCTATCACATCATAAACCATATTCAATGCAATTTATAGACCATTTACACGCATATTATAAATAATAATCTTAAAGGATATACATGTTTGAAAATATATATACGACTCCAAACGACACTAATAAGGGGGTTGAATAGGTGTATGCAAATAATACGCGGAATTAAAAATTAAACAATCATACAACCAAAATATGTAAAACAATATGTCATAATTGGTGACTTGTTTTCACAAGTCTTACCGTGGGCCCCACAACAGTATGGCATCCCATACTTTTGACTTATGTTTTCTCTCTCACACGTCCACTTTGGCTTCTCCATTCATTGAGCTTCTTCTAGAAGCTTTGTGAAAAGGCTTTGTTGTTTTATTTGAAGCCATTCGGCCATCAAGAGGAGAGGAGAGGCAGCAACTTTAGCAAGAAAAAGAGAGAAAGAAGAAAAGAAAGATTTTGCCGAGAGAGAGAGAGACTTGTGTTGCAAAGAGAAAAAGAGATACATCATTTTTTCTTCATTTTGATCTCACTTTTGGAGTGCTAAAAGCTTAGAGAATTTTAGAGAATATTTTTCTCTTTTGTATTTAATTCTCTTTTGAGTGAGATTGTGGTGTATTGGAGCTTTTGGGTTTGAGTGGTTTTGTTTGTACTACTCTTTGTACTCCACTTTTTGTTAGTGAATTTCTCATGGATCGTCTCCGCCAGTGGATGTAGGCTTGTTAAGCCGAACCACTTAAATCTTGGTGTCTTATGTGGTTGTGTTATTTTTCTATTCTGCACTTTTCTACTTCTTTAGTGATCTTGGAATTTGCATTTGTCACAACAAACTGGTATCAGAGCTCGGGTATTTATTTTGCGGGATGGCTACTACAAAATTTGAAGTAGAGAAGTTTGATGGTCAGAATAGTTTCAGCCTTTGGCGCATCAAGTTGCGAGCTTTGTTACGACAACAAGGTTTGGCGAAGATTTTGGATGGCGAGGTGTCATCAACATCATCAACGGAGGAAACGAAGGAACTTGAAGAAAAAGCCCACAGTGCAATTTTGTTGTCTCTTTCAGATGGAGTTTTAAGAGAAGTTGCTGATGAAAAAACAGCCGCTGGACTTTGGAAGAAGCTGGAGAGCTTGTACATGAAGAAATCCCTCACTAACCGATTATATTTGAAGCAACGATTATATACCCTCAAGATGAAAGAAGGTATGCCTCTTTGTGATCATCTTGATGACTTTTAATAGAATTATTTTGGATCTGAAAAATATTGATATTACAGTAGATGATGAGGATCAAGCCATGATTTTGTTGTGTTCATTCACTACCGGATGCCTTTGATAATTTTGTTAATTCAATGTTGTATGGTAGAGATACTATCTCTTTAGCCGATGTTAAATCTGCTTTAAATTCTATGGAGTTGAGGACAAGATTGAATAGTAAAAGTAGTGATAATCAGGCAGAGGGTTTATTTGTTAAGGGTCGTTCAGAAAATTCTTTTAATTTTAGAGGTCGATCTAATGAGAGGGATTCAGGTAAAGGTAAATCAAGAGGCCGATCACAGTCCAGGTCAAAGAAGAAAGTAAAGTGTTACTACTGTAAAAAGTATGGGCATTATAAATCCGAGTGTCCGAAGTTGAAAAATAAAGAGGAAGATGACAAGCAAAGTTCTTCTTCTGTGGCTGGTGTTGTCGGAGGAAATTCTAAGGGTTCAGACCTTGTCCTTGCAGTTACCATTTCCAATGATCGTTTTAACGACAAGTGGGTCCTTGATACTGCTTGTACATTTCATATGTCTCCTAAAAGGGATTGGTTTACGACCTATGATTCAGTCAATGGTGGTTCAGTCTTGATGGGAAATAATGTCTTCTGCAAGATTGTTGGTATTGGTACAATCAGAATTAGGATGCATGATGGGATTGTGAGGACTTTGACGAATGTTCGACATATACCAGATTTGAAGAAAAATCTTATTTCATTGGGCACTTTGGACTCCCTTGGATACAAGTATTCCAGTGAAGGTGGAGTTATTCGGGTTAGCAAAGGCTCATTGGTTATAATGAAAGGTAACAAGGTTGATGGCCTTTACTTTCTTCAAGGTAGTACAGTAACAGGTTCAGCTGCTGTGTCTTCTTCAGATGATCCAGATTCAGACACTACCCGATTATGGGATATGCGGTTGGGTCATATAAGTGAGAGGGGTATGACAATCCTAAGCAAACAGGGTTTGCTTTGTGACCAGAAAACAGGATCTCTTGACTTTTGTGAGCATTGTGTGTTCGGGAAACAGTGCAGAGTCAAGTTCAGTACATGCATCCACATAACTAATGGTACATTGGATTATATCCATTCAGATCTATGGGGTCCCTCTCAGGTTCCATGAAAGGGTGGTGCTCGATACTTTGTTACATTTATTGATGATTATTTGAGAAAAGTCTGGGTGAATTTTTTGAAGAAGAAAAGTGATGTGTTTGTCACTTTCAAGTAATGGAAGACATTAATTGAGAATCAGACTGGGAAGAAAATCAAGCGACTCAGAACAGACAACGGCATGGAATTTTGTGGTGGTGAATTTAATAAATTCTGCAAGGATGAAGGTATCGCTAGACATCGCACAGTTAGTCATACTCCACAGCAAAATGGGGTCGCTGAGCGGATGAACAGGACTCTCTTGGAGAGAGCGCGTTGCTTATTTTCAAATGCCGGGTTGTCTAGAGATTTTTGGGTTGAGGCGGTCAATACTGCTTGCTATTTGGTCAACCGTTCTTCATCAACAGCTATTGATTGTAAAACTCCTTATGAGGTATGGTCTAGTACTCCTTCTGATTATTCTTTTTTAAAAACTTTTGGTTGTCCTGCTTATTGTCATGTGAATGATGGTAAGCTTGAGCCTAGGTCAAAGAAATGTATATTTCTAGGCTATGCCGATGGGGTGAAGGGATATAGATTGTGGTATTCTGATCCTAAATCACCTAAGTTTATAGTCAGTAGAGATGTTATATTTGATGAATCTGCCATGCTTCATCCGAGAAAGGAGTCTATTGTTTCTGCAGGAAAGGAGCAGGGTTCTAGCAAGGAGGTGGAGCTTCAGGTGGAGGCTTCACAGAGGGTGCGGGATAACACTCAAGATCAGCCTGTTACAGATGTTCATGACAGTTCTGATGATGATGATCCACAAGAAGAGCAAGAGACCAGTATTGCGGCTGGTAGACAGAGGAGGTAGATTAGGCCACCTCAGAGATATGGCTATGCAGATTTGGTAGCATATGCACTTACTGTGGCAGAGGACACTGCAGTCCAGGAGCCTTCCACTTACTTAGAAGCTGTCACAAGTAGTGAGTCTGCTCAATGGGTTGTTGCCATGAATGAGGAGTTTGAGTCTCTTCATAAGAACCAAACATGAGAATTGGTGAAATTGCCTAAAGGCCTAAAACTGTTGGTTGCAAATGGATCTTCAAGAAAAAGGAAGGAATCCCAGGTGTTGAAGATGCAAGGTTCAAGGCACGTTTGGTAGCAAAGGGCTATAGTCAAAGAGAAGGTATGGACTTCAATGAAGTTTTCTCTCCTGTTGTGAGACATAGTTCTATTCGTGTTTTGCTTGCCATGGTTGCTCTAAATGATTTGGAACTTGAGCAACTTGATGTGAAAACTGCATTTCTACATGGTGAGCTTGAGGAAACCATTTACATGCATCAGCCAGAAGGGTTCATTGCTGAAGGTAAAGAAGATCATGTTTGTCAGTTGAGGAGGTCGTTGTATGGTTTAAAACAATCTCCAAGATAGTGGTACAAGCGCTTTGACAGCTTTATGATCGGACATGGTTACACAAGAAGTAGCTATGACAGCTGTGTGTATTACAGGCAATTGTCTGATGGTTCTTTTGCTTATTTGTTACTCTATGTGGATGACATGCTTATTGCTGCTAAAAGCATGTTGGAGATTAAGAGATTGAAATCTATGTTGAGTGATGAGTTTGAAATGAAGGATTTGGGTGCTGTGAAGAAAATCCTTGCTATGGAAATTCACATGGATAGAAAAGCGGGAAAGTTGTACTTGTCACAGAAAAAGTACATTGAGAAAGTACTTGAACGCTTTGGTATGCATAATTCTAAACCAGTGAGTACTCCACTTGCAGCTCATTTTAGACTTTTAGCAGCGTCAGCGCCACAGAGTGAGGAGGAAGAGCAGTTCATGTCGCGTGTCCCTTACTCTAGTGCAGTTGGAAGCATCATGTGGTGTGCACTCGTCCAGATATTTCACAAGCAGTCAGTGTTGTTAGTCGCTACATGGCGAATCCGGCCAAGGCTCACTGGCAGGCAGTGAAATGGATACTCCGTTATTTACAGGGTACTACAGATGTTGGCTTAGTCTATGATAGAGGCAGTGGTATCAGTTCCAGTGTCACTGGTTATGTTGATTTAGATTATGCTGGTGATTTGGATAAAAGAAGATCTTTGACAGGTTTTGTTTTCACTCTCTCGGGGTGTGCCATTAGTTGGAAAGCGACTTTACAATCGACGGTTGCTTTGTCCACTACGGAGGCAGAGTATATGGCAGCAGCAGAGGCAGTGAAAGAAACAATTTGGCTCAGAGGTTTGGTTAGTGATCTGGGTTTGCAGCAGGATGAGACTGTTGTATTTTGTGATAGCTAGAGCGCAATACATTTGACCAAAAATCAAATGTATCATGAGAGGACCAAACACATTGATGTTAGATATCATTTTCTTCGGGAGGTTGTGACACAAGGTGATATCATAGTGAAGAAAATTCCTACAGCGGAAAATCTAGCAGACATGCTGACTAAGCCACTTCCGATCCTCAAGTTCAAGCATTGCTTGGGCTTGATTGGTGTTAGTCGTTTGTAATTACCCTTAGAGGTGCTGGAGGAGACGTCTTGAGGAGATTTGAGTTGAAGACTTGATGAAATTCAAGTCAAGGTGGAGATTTGTCAGAATTGGTGACTTGTTTTCACAAGTCTTACCGTGGGCCCCACAACAGTATGGCATCCCATACTTTTGACTTATGTTTTCTCTCTCACACGTCCACTTTGGCTTTTCCATTCATTGAGCTTCTTCTAGAAGCTTTGTGAAAAGGCTTTGTTGTTTTATTTGAAGCCATTCGTCATCAAGAGGAGAGGAGAGGCAGCAACTTTAGCAAGAAAAAGAGAGAAAGAAGAAAAGAAAGAGCTTGCCGAGAGAGAGAGAGACTTGTGTTGCAAAGAGAAAAAGAGATACACTATTTTTTCTTCATTTTGATCTCACTTTTGGAGTGCTAAAAGCTTAGAGAATTTTAAAGAATATTTTTCTCTTTTGTATCTAATTCTCTTTTGAGTGAGATTGGGGTGTATTGGGGCTTTTGAGTTTGAGTGGTTTTGTTTGTACTACTCTTTGTACTCCACTTTTTGTTAGTGAATTTCTCCTGGATCGTCTCCTCCAGTGGATGTAAGCTTGTTAAGCCGAACCACTTAAATCTTGGTGTTTTGTGTGGTTGTGTTATTTTTCTATTATGCACTTTTCTACTTCTTTAGTGATCTTGGAATTTGCATTTGTCACAACACAATAGATCACAGAGACACAAACATTTTGGTTACGAAGAGGAAACCATTTAGAGAACTCTCTAAAATATAAAACCTCTCCGGGGCAGCCAAACCCAGGAAATCAATCAACTATAAAAGAATAAGGATTACAAAAAGTTCACACTTACAAAACCTTTGTAATTGACACTCCCTAAGTGACCCACTTGACTTCTACCACTGTAGCCCTTTCCAGAACATCTGGCATAATCCTTCTACTTAATCTCCTTTACCGAAACTCCGGTAGACTTCGGTTGTATATGATCTGTGATGAAGACACAACCTTTAAGTCTAAGAGAGACTAACCCTAATGCTTAATATCTTAAACGCTCTCTTAGCACATGGAATTCTTATGTGGAATTCCTTACAATTTCGTGCATAACAGCTCTCTATATATAGACTACAAGAAAACCTAGTACTAGTTGAAATGGGAAGAAAAACTAGTTCTAGTTGGAATAGGATTCATCCAAATTTTCTTCCTTATCTTGCGAGACGATTTTGGCATAGCTAACTTTCGAATTTTGAAAATCTTATTTCACAAAGATTTGTAGAATTTTGTGTTAGATTTCCAATGCCGCTGTTTTCACCTCAATCCGATTCTCGAGCCAAAAGTTATGGTCCGAATACTGATACATGTGCAGGATGCGAAATTTAATCAAATCCTATTTTAACTCTAATTAAAGAATTCCGATTTGATTAAATTTAACCCTATCATATAGATCTTCTATTATGGTTGGTTATGCTTAACCACATCTTCTAGGTCTTCTCTTGACACAACACCTCGTGTATGCATTGCTGACGGGATTGCAGATGAATGTATTTTGTCACTCAATTTGGCAATTCAAAACCCAACAATGTCAATAGGTCATATGCCCAATGCTCATAAATATATGAGTGAATAAACAATTTTATTTTATTTAAATTAAAATCTCCTACAAAATAATTGAATTTTAGCGGCACTATCAGTGACCACCTCTCGTGATTGAATCAGTGGTAGACGTGGAAGGAGCAGAAACCTGGGAAAAAGGAAATGACATTAAACCAGACGATTCATTACTTTTAAATGAACGAGAAGAAGCACTGTCATGTAGTAATTCCCCCAAATCAGCATCACCATCCAAAAACTGCACCGCTTGCTTCATGCTTGGCCTTGCAGCTGGTATTTCATGCGAGCAAAATAGGCCTAGTTTCAAAACCAATTCCATTTCCTCAACCACATAATTACCTTCCAATCTTGGATCACTAGCATCAAGGATATCTCCTTTTCTCCAGCACTCAGCAACCCAATCAATCAAAATCACCCGTTCAGGCAGTACCAGGCCCTCTATAGGCTTCCTTCCACAAGCCACTTCGAGCAAGAAAGCCCCAAAAGCAAACACATCAGTGAAAGTGGTTGCCCTTCCTGTTCTAGTAAGCTCTGGAGCCAAATAACCCACAGTCCCTACCACACCGGTGGTTTGAGGATTGGTGCCATGGTCGTATAATTTGGCAAGGCCAAAATCTCCTAGCTTTCCATTTAATCCAGCATCCAATAGAACATTGCTTGATTTTACATCTCGGTGCAGAACAACTTGTTCCCACTCTTCATGGAGGTAAAGAAGCCCAGATGCAACTCCTTTGATGATTCTAAATCGTTGAACCCAGTTAAGATTTGGTTTTTCATTGCTATACAAGAACTTGTCAAGGCTTCCGTTGGGCATATAATCATACACCAATAGGAGTTCTCCCCTTCGCCGGCAATAGCCAAGGAGCTGCACCAAGCTCCTATGCCTCAGTCTTCCCATGCTAACGATCTCAGCCACAAATTCCTTGATCCCTTGTCTGGAATCATGTGAGATTCTCTTTACTGCAATTTGTAGATTAGACGAAGGAAGTATTCCCACATAAACCTTTCCAAAACCTCCTTCTCCAATAACCTCTGTGTCTTTGAAACCTTTGGTTGCTTTGTGGAGATTCTTGTAGCTGAACCTGTGGGGGCCATACTCCTCTTCCCAATCTTCTCGTAGTTCTTCATATTTCTTCCTCCTCAAAATGTAAGCTGCAACTCCGGCGACGGTTATCAGCACAACTGCTACTGCTATGAGAGAAGTCATGATCACTAGGCCTGCAGGTTTCTCGTTCCCTTTCCTCTCTGGAAGTGGAGGGAGGCTTGAAACATCAAGGCTTTGTGCTGGTCCACTTTTATTAAAGCTCCATCCAAGAATGTAGTGGGAACTTGCAAGTGTACCTGTGGCTGAAGAGAAACCAACATACATGGATTCCAAGAGAATTTCAGACAAATTAATGGGTTTTGACAACAGAGGCCGGTTTGGTTTTGGGATTTTTGTTGGGGCGAGTGTTACATTGAGCAACTTTTCTGCTTCATCATAGTCTATCCAAAGATGCATTGGCTTCCCACTGAGGAGCTCCAAGCTGATATTCCTCCTTTCTTCAATGGAAAAATACGTTGTAGGAGCTAATTCAACAGAGTCTATGCTGTTGACATCGATTCCCACATGATTTATAATATCTCCAAAATCAGCGCCTGGAACAGGATCAAGCTCGATGGCCAAGATGTGGTTTGCAGTATTGTTGTTATTTGAATCATTGAAGAGCCCGAGAAACCGACCTGCATCAGCATGGGTGAAGTCTGTCGTGGGGCTGATGGTGAAGGCAATACCCTCACCGCCAAAGGTATCCACTCCAGGAACCATGGCAAACACAAAGTTAGTAGAAAATGAAAGAGACGAATTTGTGTCGAATTTTATGGGGAACTGATAGAAAGCACGACCAACTTCATTGCGTGAAAGGTTGGTTAGCTGCAGTAGACCATTGGGGTGGATTTCTGCGATTCCCTCAAGACCCAGATTGGCTTGATCAGGGAAGCCATTGTAGATGAAGCCCTTTTCATCTTGAGCTAGAGCCAAGAGAATATAGGAAACATACAGAAGTATCAGAAAATGAAGTGATCTAAGAACTATTGCCATTGCAAAAAGTGCTAAAATACAATAAAAAATTCCTCTTTGTAGACAGATGAATGTGTCAAACTCCTAAGAAATGACACATGTTTGTAGAAAGTATTCTAACAAAGCTAAACATTTAGTACCTGTCTTCAATCAATTGCCTCACAAAGAAGATATATAGATTTTCTACTTGGAATTGTTATTTGATATGCACCATCCTTGCTGCCACCTACGTTGACCATGATTTGGAAGATTCTAACCAAAAAAAGAGAAAGAAAGATTCATCCAATGAATCCAGCCTAAATGGAAAAACATCAGCATTAATTAAGAAAAACCTCATTGGGTTAGCGGCGAAACAAAGAGCCCGGCATTTATCGAAAGCAACATGTCTCACTGTCTCACCCACCAAAGAGGACGCGTTTGGTCAATGACTTCGTGCGATAGAAATTTGATTTTTTTCAGTAATAAAAGTCTTTGCTCAAACCTTATGCAAAAAGTCAATTAAAATAAAATAGAAGAAAAATTCCAGTGTCAATATTTTCAACAGGGATTAAATGTATTCATCAGAAAAAAAAGAACAGAAAAGTATATATACTACCAACTACCAACCCTATTGGCCCTAAACTACCAAAAAAATTCCAATGCTCCTTAAATATCATATTAATATTTTTTTAAAAATTTTATGAAGGACATTTTTATCATTAGAATATATTAATATTATTGATAGTTTAAGGGGGACATTGACACAGTTGGTAGTTTTGAGAGGGGATAAGGTATTGACAATAGAATGATATTAATATGCGTATTTTTTCAAAAAAAAAAAAAAAATGGTGGATGAAATGTACATACATATACATATACAAGCTAGACCTTGGAAAGTTTATTTTAGTTCATGCTATTTATGGCTTCCTGTGAGAAACTTTGATCCTTAATACTTGAGATCAATCACTTCATATATAAATACTCAATGGAACTTTCAAGTGCTTACTCCTTAACATGGCAGTGAAAATCACGATTTGATGCTATATGTACTTTTTTTTTGTTATTTTATTTAATGTTGATTTTTACTGTCACGTTAGAAAATAAGCACTTACAAGTAATTACTTGTGGTTGATTCCTGACATTCCATCAAGACGCAAAACGGCTTCAAGGAAGCCATTGTAGATGAATTCGTTTTCATCTTGTGCAAGGGCCAAGGAAATACAGGAAACATAGAGAAGTAATATCAGAAAATGAACTACTGCCATTGCAAAATGAGGGGAGACAAAAAAAAGCTCTTTGTAGACAGAAGGCGGCTTTTATTTGTTTAAACATCCCGAACTCCTGACAAATGGCACAGGTAATTAATGACCAAATAACTAAGGTAGGGAATTAAATCCGACTAAACATGACAAATTTTCTGTTTAAGCTAAACTTTCAGTATCTGTGTACTGTTCACATAGTCTTGAACGCCAGCAGCCAAAATTTGAACAACAAATAGGCCATATGCACCACACTTGCTGCCACCTATGTTGACTAATGACTATGATTTGAAAGATTCATCCAATTAATTAACTAATGATTATAGTTTAGAGGAAATTTCTGTCTTAAAAAAAACCTCTCGGAGATTAGCGGTGAAACAAACAGCCCGGCATTTATCAAAATAAACAAATCTCCCACCAAATAGGACAGATTTGGTCAATGTCAATACTCCATTTATTTAATTATTTATTTTTTTTCAAACTAGCTAGTAGGATAGAAAATTGATTTTCCAGTACCTTGAATAAAGTCTTTGCTTCATATAATTACTCCCAAAATGTCAAAGACGTTAACATCACTTGTCAAGGGGTCTGGCATGGTACGTGTGGATAAAAGAAAAGAATTCATTGTAAAAGAAAAAAATTGAATAAAAGAAAAGAAGTAATTCTCGGCTAAATAGTACATTTTAATTCTATAATGTTGATGTGACTATTTTAATTAATTTTTGATTTGTTAACATTACTCATAAAATAAACAAGCTGCCATAATGTAGCTTGCAAAAATTCCAAAATTTGATAGAAAATTAGGATATAAATATCAGCTGGGTCTTGAAATTGAAGGAAAAATTAATCTCTCTTTTTATATTTTCATCGTTGTACACCAAAATAGGGGTTGCAGCCCTACGTAAGGGTAATTTAAATGAGTTACTGCAATAAAATTCTTTTAGTCCTCTCATCTTCACCTTATTGCAATAAATATGTAGGTCAAAAAAGACAAGAAAAGAGTGTTGGAAATTCTATATGCCCACTTTGTAAGACCTCTTCTTTTTAAATGGAAGAAAATTATAGTTATTAATTTGGGTCTCAATCATGGGTCAACATTGTCGAGTTAGGATTATTCAGAAAAAAACATGGAAAGAATATTAAATATCAATATTTAGAAAAACAGCATAACTGGTTCTTGATATCGCTTTCTCAAGGTGGTCACAAATAGAAATCTGAGCAATATTAGTGCTATGATTACTTCATTTATAATGACTTAGAGAAAACGCATTTCAAATATATATTAACTAACTATTGATCACAGTCCTCTCGCGGGCTCTGCTAGGGTTTTTTGAAAGCCTAAACGGGACAAGCGTGGTGAGGGATCTTCTCCAGCCGGAAATCGGACGTGGAGGTCAAAACAGATGGCAAGAAGAGGTGATAAGCGATGGGATGGATGTTCGTTGACTGCAGGAGAGCAGTTGGGAATCTCCATCACGGAGGAGGATGTGGAGGAAACACGTGCAATAGGGGCAAATTGTTTGGTGGGAAGACTGTGGGCTGAAAAGAAAGTGAACAAGGAGGCTTTCAAGTCAATCCTGTCTAGGATCTGGAGGGCTGAAGGATATGTAGAATTCAAGGAAATCCAGGACAATCTCTGGATTTTTGAATTCTCGGATGGGGATGTAAAAGACAGGGTAATGGCAAACCGCCCATGGTCTTTTGAAAGACAAATTTTGGTCTTGAAAGAATTTGATGGGATTGTCCCTCCGTCAAAGATGGAGTTCACGCACTCACCATGCTGGATACAGATTCACGAAATGCCTCTTCTGTGTATGTCGAAGGCAGTGGGAACAAAAATAGGCGAATCCCTGGGGCAGCTAGAAGAGGTGGATGTGGCAAACGAAGGTGCAGGTTGGGGTCGCAGTCTACGAATCCATGTAACACTGGACCTTACTCGGCCATTGGAGAGGGGAAGGAACCTGATGTACGGGGGGAAATCGTATTGGGTGGAATTCCAATATGAAAAACTCCCACTTTTTTGTTTCCACTGTGGGAGAATATTGCATGGTCCGAAGGGTTGTCCAGTAAATACTTCGAGGAGAAATAACATGGCGGAGGGGGAGAAACCATGGGGAGTTTGGTTGCGGGCGGATGAATCACGAAAGAAAATCGGAGGAGGAACTGTAGGAGGGGTTGGAGAGGGCTGGGGGGTGGAGATGGAGGGTGGACTGTCGCCGGAAAAAGCTGATACAAGCAACTCTCAGAACCGGGAAACCTCCATGGCAAGTAGCGGATTCTCCGGAAACCCTAGGAGTGTAAGCTCTCCACATATGGAAAGTCATAAAGATGATACCGAAACGGTCCCCAATGTACCAAAAAAGAATGGTTTTGAAGGGAAACTAAATATGCGAGCTAAGAAGGGGTGTAATGAGGAGCGGAAGGCTAGAGGGAATGAAATCCCTACAAGGACGTCTCAAATTGCGAAATTTTAGGGGGAAACTAGTTATGGCGCTCTGAAAGGGAAAGATTCGGGGGGGGGGGGGTTAATCAGATGGTTGGAGCACAAGGGGGCTCAAGAGAGACAAGACGGAAAGTCCAAGTAGGCCAGGGCCCATCAAAAAGCCACGCTGGAGGACCAAGTCATATGGGCCAAACACAACCGTCCTGTTTTGAAGCTGGGTTGCTCTCTGACAGGAACAACTATGGCCCAAAGAGAAAGCGTGAAGGAATTACTGCTATGGCGTTAGAAGGTGATACTTCCCCTGGAGGTAGTGCACGTTTTTGGAAGAGGAAGGCACGAAACAGCTCGAGCCCGACATTAGGGATGTATCAGGCGGATCATAACCAAGGTGTTGAGTTGAGACGGGAGGAGGAAAATACAAGGGAGCATGGCCCAACGTCCATGGGATTGGCGGAGGCTGTTGAACAGCCCCGCCAAACGCCATGATTATTATAAGCTGGAATTGCCGGGGGCTTGGGAACCCCCGGGCAGTTCGAGACCTTTGTTTGTTAACAAAGGAAAAGAAACCCGACCTTTTGTTTCTTATGGAAACAAAACGGTCCCAACCTGAGTTGGAATGGATTCGTGTTCGGCTTGGATTTTTAAATTTATTTGCGGTTGATTCAGTTGGAAGGAGTGGGGGACTTGCACTGTTCTGGCATGAGGAAACCATGCTGTCCATACAAAACTTCTCAAGACGCCATATAAGTGCCACGGTTAACTCACATTTTGATGATTTTGAATGGAAATTCACGGGTATGTATGGGCATCCGGTGACAGCAAAACGAGAGGAAGGATGGAGTATACTGCGATACCTGCATTCATGTGCCCCTGCTCCTTGGCTTTCGGTGGGTGATTATAATGAGATTGTGAATCTCTCTGAAAAATGGGGTAAAGCAGGGAGAAGCGAGGCCCAGATGGCAAGATTTCGGGAGACCCTTGAAGAATGCCAACTATGTGACCTTGGCTTTTCTGGCCCAAAATTCACTTGGTCAAATGGCAGAGATGATGGGGAATTCACGAAAGAAAGATTAGATCGGGCTCTGGCAAACACGGAATGGTGTGCGGTCTTCCAGGAGGTGGAGGTGAACATATTGGCGGCAAGGTCTTCTGACCATGCACCAGTTATGGTGTCTTTTAGGAGACTAAATGAAAGAAGGAGAATGACAAGACCTGACTTCAAGTTTGAGGCCAAGTGGCTAGAAGATGAGGAATATCCGCAAGTTCTTCAAGAGGCTTGGCAAGAGGAGGGCGCAGATGGAAGTAGGGTGGTGAGGGTTGCGGAAAAATTGCAGAAGTGTAGCAGCTGGTTGGCCAACTGGAACAAAAGAAAATTCCGGAAAACAGAGCATTTGCTGCGCAACAAAACGGCCCACCTTGCCAATATGCAACTCCATGAGGGACCTCATAATCAGGCGGCCATTAAAGTTTTGCAAAAGGAGATTGAATGTCTCCTGAATCAGGAGGAGCTTTTTTGGAAGCAACGAGCCAAACAAGATTGGGTTTCAAAAGGGGAACGTAATACCCCTTATTTCCATGCTTGGGCAACCCAGAGGAGGAGAAATAATAGAATAAGGGAAATCAAAGGCGAGGATGGGCAGGAATGGCGAGATGAGCAAGGGATCCAGCAGGCTTTTGTGCATTATTTTGACAAATTGTATGCCTCGGGTGGAACAGAGGACGTTGAAACATGCTTGGTGGATCTGGATGTTCGGGTCCAGGCTGAAATGAACCAAAGGCTGCTTGCTGAATTTACGAAGGTGGAGGTGGAGATGGCACTGAACCAAATGGGCCCTCTTAAATCACCTGGACCGGATGGTTTTGCGGCATGTTTTTTCCAGCACTCATGGGCCGTAGTGGGTGATGAGGTTTGTCGCGATATTTTAAATTTCCTCAACAATGGTATGTTTGATCCTCATATTAATCACACATATATAGCACTTATCCCAAAAAAAAAGAAACCTGGAAGTGTTTCCGATTTCCGCCCAATTAGTCTTTGTAATGTCTTTTATAAGCTAATTGCTAAAGTTTTTGCAAATAGGTTGAAACAGATTTTGCCAGCTATAATATCTCCTTCTCAGAGTGCTTTTGTGCCAGGACGACTTATCTCTGATAACGTCTTGGTAGCTTTCGAAGCGCTGCATACAATGAACGGAAGGAAGAAAGGAAAAGAAGGGTATATGGCGCTCAAACTGGACATGAGTAAAGCGTATGATCGGGTGGAGTGGGAGTTTCTGGAGCAAATTATGAAGAAATTGGGTTTTGCCCCAAGATGGATTCAGATGGTTATGACCTGTGTTCGGACGGTGTCGTTCTCTATATTAGTAAACGGGCAACCTTATGGTAAAATATTCCCTTCTAGGGGTTTGCGGCAAGGTGACCCTCTATCTCCCTATTTATTTATCTTATGTGCGGAAGGATTAAGTCATATGCTACGAAGAGCGGAGATAAGTAAGTCCATATCTGGAATGCCCATTACAAGAGTTGGCGTGCACCTTAGTCATTTATTTTTCGCCGATGATAGCTTGCTTTTCTGCAAGGCTAACATGGCGGAGTGGAATACAATGCAAGAAATTTTAGGTGCTTATGAGAAAGCCTCTGGGCAAAGGCTTAACAGGGAGAAGACATCTTTGTTTTTCAGCAAAAATACACCTGCGAGTATGCGGGAATGTATAACCACTGCAGCTGGTATGGAAGCAACACCGAGTTATGAAACTTATCTTGGTCTACCAGCATTAGTAGGTCGATCCAGAGTGAGGTCTTTTAATAAATTACAAGGGAAGGTTTGGGAGCGGTTGAACGGGTGGAAAGAAAAGTTTTTATCCCTTGCGGGGAAAGAAGTGCTTCTTAAAGCCGTGGTTCAAGCGATACCGACATACACTATGAGTGTGTTCCTCCTTCCAAAAGCGCTTTGCAGAAAGCTTAACTCCATAATGATGAGGTTTTGGTGGGGTCATAAAGAAAACCTTAACCGGGTTCCATGGCTGAGTTGGGATAGAATGGGGTTGAATAAAGACAGAGGTGGTCTGGGGTTTAGAGACATTGGTTGTTTTAACAAGGCGTTATTGGCCAAGCAAGGGTGGCGCCTGGTTCAACAGCCGGAGTCTTTAGTAGCTCAAATCATGAAGGCAAAATACTACCCTCATGGGACGTTCCTACAGTCTGAAATGGGCAAAAACCCGTCGTATGCATGGAGGAGCCTATGGAACTCGAAGAGTCTGCTGGAATCGGGACTGATCTGGCGAGTGGGGGATGGCAATACCATCAAGATTTGGGGTGACCGCTTGCTCCCGATCCCATCAACGTATTCTGTGCAATCCCCGAATAGTATTTTACCTCGTGATGCCACAGTGAGCTCCCTGATTGATGCTGATTCTCGTTGGTGGAATGTGAGGCTGATCCGCGAGATTTTCTTACCAGAGGAAGCCGAAACCATCTGCAATATGGTGGTGTGTCCTACTCGAGTGGAAGACAAATTGGAATGGGCTTGCACCAAGACTGGAAATTTTACGGTGAGAAGTGCTTACCATTTGGCAAGGATACTAAAGGAACGGGAGCAGGGATCATGCTCCCATAGTGAGCAATCAGCAGCGATTTGGAGGACGGTCTGGAACCTACAGGTCCCAAGGATAGTGCAGATGTTCTTATGGAAGGCCTGTCACCATATCCTTCCAACAAAGGGGAACCTGTTCCTCAGACATATAACCCAGGAAGCGATGTGTCCAATCTGCGAGCGGGAGGTTGAATCAACGGGTCATGCCCTCTGGAATTGCCCAGCATCACAGGATGTGTGGCTTGAGTGCTCGAAAAAGCTACAAAAGTGTGTCTGTGATGATGGGGATTTTCTTACCATATTCAGTAGGCTCAAGTTGCGCTTGACGGAGGCTGAACTAAGCATTTTTGCAGCGGTAGCCAGGCAAATCTGGCTTCGCCACAACGCAGTCCTTCACGGCGAGGAAATGGTTTCCCCTGGGGTGGTGATCAAACGGGCCCTTTCCCAACTTGCTGATTTTGAACGAATTCGGACGAGGCCGGCCAGTGGCGTGCTTGGGCCAGGGAGGGTCGTGCAACAATGGGAAAAGCCTTTGGCAGGTTTTATAAAAGTCAATTGGGATGCAGCGTTGGATTTCCAAACTAAAAAGATGGGCATTGGGATTATTGGTAGAGATCATGGGGGGCAAGTGCTTGCTAGTTACTGCGATACTAAACCATTCCTCCAGGATCCGGCGGCAGTAGAGCTTTGTCGGAAAATGGGCTGGAGGAGAGTCCATTTAGAAGGCGATGCACTTGGAGTAATTCAGGCTTTTCACAGAGATACACCCTGGAGAGGCAGCTATGGTGTCGTGGTGCATGACGCCAAGCAGCAGCTGGATTCTATGTTGGAATGGAAAATGACGCATGTTCATCGACAAGCTAATGTGGAGGCTCATTCTCTTGCCAAATATGCTTTAACGTTATCCTCAGATTATCTTTGGACTATGGATTTTCCTGATTGTATTGTTCCACGTGTACTTGCTATGCAAGTTTCTAGTTGATCAATAATATTTTTGATTTGATTTCAAAACAAAAAAAAAAAAAAAAAAAAAAAAAAACTATTGATCACTCTAAAAATATTAGTTAAGTTATAATTGGAGTTCTTTAAAATTATTTGTAAAGCTCAGTTTTATCTAATAATGAATCATTGTATAACTTAACACCTATGATTAATCTCTTTATAATCCACCAGCCACCCCATGTAAGCAATTTATCTTCTTAATGTAGGACGAATAACTTTCTGGGCTGTTACATTAATATGATATTGTTCAGTTTCAGTGAAAAATTTAGAAACTTATTCCTATTTCTTGCACTTCCATGATATCTTATCTTACATGATATATGAACCAATCACTATAGCCAATAAGCTTAGGAGATCCAGTAGGAATTGAAAGAATAATCTATATATGTACTGTTAGAGAACCAAGAAGATATTGAATGATTTGACAAATAGCAGCCACAGGCGAAGATGCCAAGGAGAAAACAAATAAAATTTAAAAAAAGAAAAAAAAAAAAAAAG
This sequence comes from Corylus avellana, assembly GCF_901000735.1. NCBI lineage: Eukaryota > Viridiplantae > Streptophyta > Magnoliopsida > Fagales > Betulaceae > Corylus > Corylus avellana. Next base: position 19,077,876 of record NC_081550.1, on the reverse strand, counting down.
GGAAAAGTCCATGAAACCCTCCAAAACCACCACCAAATTGATAATGTCGTTCCAACTTTAATTAATGACAATATCCCTCATAAACTACTAAAAAATTGATAATGTCCTTTCCAAAGCTTGCTAAAAGACAAATTCGATCAAAAAAAAAAAAAAAGGCCAATAATTTTGCGAAACAAAACTCTCCCCTATTACGTGAATATGTAACGATAATCATATATATATATATAAAAGCCGAGTTTTGACGTAGAGAGTGCTTAGAATTACGACACGTGTCCTGAACCTATGTTTTAGAGAGTGCATATAATTGCGACACGTGGCGTTATAAAGAATGAACAAGTTTTGGGCATTTAAAACCAAGAGGTTTTATTCGTAATGCATTTAATTATTTTAATGAAGAAAACAAAAGGTTCCGAAATTCTCTCTCTCTCTTTATTTGTAATATATTTAATTGTCTTAATGAAGAAAACAAAAAGTTCTCAAATTTTCTCTTTCTCTCTCTATTTTTCTTTTTATCTTCTCTTACTTTTTGTTTTCATTTGTGTCCCTTATATTTTTTTCAAATTTATATATTATTTTTATTCAAATATATATAAAAATTGAGTTTTAACGTAGGGAGTGCTTAGCATTATCACACGTGTCGTGAACCCATGTTTTAGAGAATGCCTGCAATTGCAACACGTGGCGTTTTAAAGAATGAACAAGTTTTGGGCACTTAAAACCCAGGAGTTTTATTTGTAATGCATTTAATTATTTTAATGAAGAAAACAAAAGGTTCCGAAATTCTCTCTCTCTTTATATATCAATATTGTGAGACAATTAAAATGTAGGAATTTTATTTCTAATATATTTAATTGTCTTAATGAAGAAATATTATTTGTATTGAAATAAGATAGATGATTTATTTGATTACATTAAATCTTGATTGAAAGACCAATTTTTTTAAAGAGGAAACCGATTTTTTAACTCATTATTTTAAAAATTGAACAGTTCATATTTTTCCTCTCTCTCTATCTCTCTTTTTTTCCTCTCT
>NC_081550.1:19067569-19076746 GCF_901000735.1 Corylus avellana | reverse complement strand
TTTTTTTTGTGTAATTTACTCGGATTTTCAAGCATATTTTTAAGGGGGGGGTTTTTTTTTTTTTCTCTACTTTTGAAAGCAATATTATTTTGCCTTTTATTTTTAATATTCATAATTATATATGTTTTATTTGTATTGAAATAAGATAGATGATATTGTCCTCACTGGGTTTTGCTCTGCGAGACCTGTGTTTTTGAGGGACTAGTCTCCCACCGCTTGGCGGTCTTTGAGGAGTTTGTACGGAAGAAGTGTTTCTGTGGAGGATGGCAGAGGAATTGGAGCGGATGTGCAATAAGATCTCTCTCACGGAGGGGGAAAAGGTTGGCATTACGGTTTCTGAAGGTGATGTTGAAGAGATACGAGCAAAAGGCACCAACTGCTTGGTGGGAAAGTTGTGGATCGAAAAATTAGTTAACAAGGAGGCTTTTAAATCAGTTATATCTCGGATATGGCGTACGGTGGGGCAAGTTATTTTCAAAGAGTTGCAGGATAATTGTTGGTTGTTTGAATTTGCTGGAAGAGATGATAAGAGGAGAGTTCTGGAGGGGAGACCTTGGTCTTTCGACCGTCATGCTCTGGTGCTTAATGATTTTGACGGCAAAACTCCACCCTCACAGATGCAGTTTCGGCATTCACCAGTTTGGATTCAGGTTCATGATATGCCTCTGTTGTGCATGAATAGAGGGGTGGGGATTAAAATTGGTGCATCTTTGGGTGAAATTGAAGATGTGGATGTTGCAGGGGATGGGGCTTGATGGGGTCGCTGCCTTCGGATGCGAGTTGTTATCGACTTATCAAAACCACTTGAGCGGGGCAGAGTTCTGAATTTTGGGGGACAGTCCCACTGGTTAAATTTTAAATATGAGAAGATGCCACTCTTTTGTTTTCAGTGTGGACGAGTAGTCCATGAGAAGCAAGGTTGTCCGGTTCGAAAATCACAGAGAGTCCATGGTGATGATGGGGAGAAGCACTGGGGTCCTCGTTTGCGGCCGGATATTCCACGGAGAGAGAAGGAGGGACGAGGGGGCATGGGAGGTTGGTATAGTCCCACGGCGGAGGTTTCAGCATCTGACGGTGGTCTAAGGAGGGGCAATTCACCGGGGAAGTTTAGATCCGAAAATGAGGGGAATTCAAATCATGAGGAGCAGAGTAGTTCAAAAAATCTGCGAGGAGTTTCTTACGTGGGGGATTCTGGGACCGAAATTTCTAGGATCAACCGTCTGGAAAAGGCTAATATGATGTATGGCAGTTATAATGAACATGATTGTGAGAGGGGCACTAAAGGAAAGGAGGTGATAGTGGGAGATTTACATGTGGACAAATGTGTGGAGGAGGAGAACACGTTGCATGGCAATAATGAGGTTTGTGGTTTCAGGAGGATTATTAAAGGAAAGGAAGTGTTAGTGGGAGACTTACCCCATATTGATGCTGACATGTTTAAAATGAGCCCAATGGTTTCAAAGTCTATGGGGCCTGTTTCTACTACTTGCATAGTTGATAAAACCAAAGAGAGAGTTAGTGGGTCCAATGCGAATGTGGAGACTTCAAGGATGGATTTTGTGTTTAATTCTGTGGCAATCGAAAAGGGAACTCAGCTCAGTGATTGTACAGTGCAGCAAGGAGGGACTGAAAATATAAATAGTGCACTAGCTCATGAAGACAGTGTGGTTATGAGAAGTGGAATTCCTGGGGTTAAAGGCTGGAAAAGGCAAGCCCGTAGTAATAAACAGACTGGGACGTCTCACCCTGTGGGGGTTTCCAGTAGGCATAAAAGGGCGGTGAATGAGAAAGCTAATCCGGTGGAGATTGTGGAAGTGGCTAAAAAAGCCAGGAAGATGGTTGTTAGTCTTGATGAAACAACTGAAGAGTTGGCGGCGGCTGTGGTTCAGCCCCGCCAACAGCCATGAATCTTATTAGTTGGAACTGTCGGGGGCTTGGCAACCCCCGGGCAGTTCGTGATCTTTGCCAAATGGTAAAGGAGAAGAGACCCACTCTTTTGTTTCTTATGGAGACAAAGAGTAGAAAACATAAGTTGGAAGGTGTTCGAATAAAGCTGGGATTTGAAGGTTTATTTGTTGTGGATCCTATAGGAAGAAGTGGTGGGGTAGCGTTATTCTGGAAGGAAGCAGGGTGTTTGGAGATTCAAAACTTCACACGACGACATATCAATGCGGTGGTGCATTCTCCTGGCTGTGATAATTATTGGACACTAACTTGTTTTTATGGCCATCCGGAAAGTGCAAAAAGACATGAATCATGGGCGTTACTTAATCATCTTAAGTCTTTCCTCCCCAAGGCTTGGTTATGCATTGGCGATTTCAATGAGATTGTGGAGCAAGAGGAGAAGGTGGGTGGCGCTGTCCGTAGAGAATCTCAGATGGAACAGTTTCGTATGGTGCTAGAGGACTGTGGTTTAAGTGATATGGGATACAAGGGCTCAAAATTTACATGGACTAATTGCCATAAGGATTTGACCTTTATGAAAGAAAGGCTTGATCGGGCTGTTGCGAATAGAGCTTGGTGTGAAATGTATATCAACCGTGAAGTTCAAGTGCTAGCAGCAAGATCGAGTGATCATAAGCCGCTGTTTTTAAAAATATTTGATACTGAAATAGCTCAGCCCAATTATTATAAAAGCTTCAAATTTGAAGCAAAATGGCTGGCTGATGGAGAGTGTATGGAGGTAATAAAGAAGGCATGGGAGATGGGAGTTGACGGTGGAATTGGGATGCAAACAGCAAGGCTAAAACTTGCCCAGTGTCAGACGCAGCTTGTGCGGTGGAGTGCCAGGAAATATGGTGATGTTGAGAGAGTTTTCAAAAGAAAAACAAAGCAACTTGAGATATTACAACGGCAAGAGAGTGAGGCAAATTTGGCAGCAATTCAAACACTTAAAAGGGAGATTGATTTTCTTCTTGAGCAAGAGGATATCAAATGGAAGCAGCGTGCAAAGCAAAGTTGGTATCAAAAGGGTGATCGTAATACTCCGTTTTTTCATGCTTGGGCTAACCATCGGCGAAGAGTTAATCGAATTGTGAAAATAAAAGATGAACAAGGCAAGGAGTGGAACAAACAACATGAAATTGGGGAGGCATTCACACAATTTTTTCAAGGTTTGTTTATGGCTGGAGAGAATTCTGGGGTGGAAGAGTGCTTGGCTAACTTGGAGCCTAGGGTGTCGAATGATATGAATGCAAGTCTGTTACGGGATTTTACTATGGTGGAGGTGGAGACAGCCCTAAAGCAAATGCACCCACTCAAATCCCCGGGTCCGGATGGCTTCTCGGCTTGCTTCTATCAAAATTCATGGCCAACAGTGAAAATGGAGGTATGTCGGGCAGTGTTGGGTTTCTTAAATTATGATATTTTTGATGCTGATCTTAATTCGACTTATATTGCATTAATTCCTAAGATCAAAACTCCTTCTAGTGTTACCGACTATAGACCTATCAGTTTGTGTAATGTGCTTTATAAGCTGATAGCAAAGGTTCTTGCTAATCGTTTGAAAAGAGTGCTAAACCTTATAATTTCTCCCACTCAAAGCGCTTTCATTCCTGGGAGACTAATCACAGACATAATTGTGGCTTTTGAGGCAATGCATACCATGGATAGTCGGATGAAAGGGAGGGAAGGCTTTATGGCTCTGAAATTAGATATGAGCAAAGCATATGATAGAGTCGAGTGGGACTTTCTAGAGGCGATAATGAGGAAGTTGGGGTTTGCAAATAGGTGGGTTAACTTAATGATGACATGTGTCAGAACAGTGACATTTTCGGTATTGATTCATGGCAAGCCTTATGGGAAAATTACTCCATCTAGGGGAATCCGACAAGGGGATCCACTGTCGCCGTACTTTTTTATTCTGTGTGCGGAGGGACTAAGTTCGCTTCTTCACAAAGCAGAAACAGATAGGCAAATCACAGGTCTTCCTATTACACGAGGGGGGATGCGGATTAATCACCTTTTCTTTGCAGATGATAGCTTGCTTTTCTGCAAGGCAAATATTTTTGAGTGGCTGCGTATCCAACATGTTTTGGAGATTTATGAAAAGGCATCTGGGCAGAAAATTAATAGAAACAAAACTTCGATTTTCTTCAGTCGAAACACAAAGAGGGAAGCTAAGGAACATATTCTATCAGTTGCGGGAATTAGCTCTACGAGAAGATATGAGAAGTATCTTGGTCTCCCGGCTCTAGTTGGAAGATCAAGAGTAGGAGCTTTTCAAAGCCTAAAGGGTCGAATTTGGGAGCGCATCAATGGGTGGAAAGAAAAATTTCTGTCACAAGCAGGCAAAGAAGTCTTGTTAAAAGCGGTCATTCAGGCTATACCGACGTATACTATGAGTGTTTTTCAATTACCCAAAACTCTTTGTAGGGATATAAATTCCATGATGTCCAAGTTTTGGTGGGGGCACAAAGAAAATAACTCTCGTATTGCATGGATGAGTTGGGAGAAATTGGGTTTGGCTAAGGAGAAGGGTGGAATGGGGTATAGAGATTTGGAATGTTTTAATATGGCACTTTTGGCGAAACAAGGGTGGCGTCTTCTTCAAAATCCAAATTCTATGGTGGCAAGAGTGCTCAAGGAAAAGTATTATCCAGGAGTTTCTTTTCTTGAATCCAGTTTGGGAAAAAGACCCTCTTTTGTTTGGCGGAGTGTATGGAATGCAAGAACATTATTGGAAGAGGGGTTGATGTGGCGAGTAGGTGATGGAACTTCTATTAAAATCTGGAAAGATCGTTGGATTCCTGTGCCTTCAACATATTCCATACAATCTACTGTGAGGGTGTTAGAACAGGATGCAAAGGTAAGCACTCTTATTGATGAAGACACAAGGTGGTGGAATATTCCACTTGTGAAGGAGGTTTTCAGGAAGGAAGAAGCTGCCCTGGTGTGTAGTATTCCAATCTGCCCGGGGAGACAACATGATAGAAGGGTTTGGGTGGGTACGAAAAATGGTGTTTTTTCAGTGAAGAGTGCGTACCATATGGCTAAAGAAATGTCTGAGGCAATTAAAGGAAGCTGTTCGGATAACACCATTAGATCAAAGCAATGGAAGGTGGTTTGGCAAATTAAGGGACCCATGGTAGTGAAGACTTTTCTTTGGCAAGCTTGTAATGATATTTTGCCGACAAGGGTTAATCTTCATAAAAAAGGTATTATATCTGATCCCATGTGCCCAATTTGTGGTTTGTTTGGTGAAACTGTTGGGCATGTATTGTGGACGTGTCCAGCTGCTGTGGATGTTTGGGCGGAATGTACGAAATTGATACAAAAATGCTCTTCAACTGAAGTTTCGTTTGTTCATGTGCTGGAAATGTTACATGGGCGTCTGGAGGAAGATGGGATGCAGTTGGTGGCAGTAATTGCAAGGCTTCTCTGGCTACGAAGGAATAAAGTTATTTTTGGTGGTGATTTTCAATCCCCTTCAACACTGTATAAGTTGGCTCAGGAACAGGTGGATTTGTTTATGAAAACAGAGGAGGGGCGGTGCGTGCAACGTCCTCAGCAATCGAATCCATTAGTGCAAAGGTGGCATACTCCTCCTGTTGGTGTTGTAAAGCTTAATTGGGATGCGGCTGTAGACAAAGACGGGGAAAAAATGGGGATAGGAATCATAGCCCGTGATCATAATGGGCTGATTCTTGCTGCACAGGTGGCGTCAAGACAGTATATTACCGATCCTACAACGGCGGAAGCACTGGCAGCTTGGAAAATGGCTGAATTATGTGTGTCTATGGAGTTCTATGATGTCATTCTGGAAGGTGATTCTATGGAAATTGTTCAAGCTTTGGGTATGGAGGAATGTACATGGGGTTGTTATGGTCCTTTGATTAATGATGCGAAGTTGCTTCTACAAAGTACTCATCAATGGAGTGTTTGTCATGTGAAACGTACAGGAAATATGGCAGCCCACCGACTTGCTAAGTTGGCTTTATCTTTGGGTGAGGAGAGATTGTGGAGAGAGGACTACCCTTGGTATGTCCGTGATTCTGTAATTGATGACATTTATGTGTAATGAAGTTTATTTTACCCTTTCAAAAAAAAAAAAAAAATAGCGTCCTGATGGGGAGCTGGGTCATATGAAATGATCCAAAGGTTTTGGCCATCTTTGGCCCATTTAAACCGGCCCAAATAGATTCAAGGCTACACTAAGCTCTTAAGCCAAAATGTTGGGTCCAATCCATTCCAATGGATTCAAGTCTCAAGCCTAATTTTTTGAGTCCAGCTGCCACCATGAACCACCATTTGCCGCCGCCTCCCACCCTCCACCGCCTCCGGCCACCTCTCCGGCCACAAAAAAAATAAAAATAAATAAAAAAGCATAATTTCCCTTTCTTTTTTCAAGCTTGAGTTTGAAGAGAATGTTAGAATATTTTATATATTATTCTCTAGGGTTTATTGTCTTTCCTATTAGGTTTTATTTCCTACCTTGATTAGTTTAGGATTTCTTGCTTAGTACTCTTAGCCTCTCTATATATAAAGGCCTCTGTAATCACACATATATAAGATTCAATACAATGTAGTTCTATGTGCTTCCGCTCTCTCTTCTCTCTAACTTTTGAATGGCCTCTAGTAGTGGAGCTTCGATGGTGGTGGCTATTGTAGAGCAGGTGATTAGAGCAATAATAAATCCCTAATCTTGTCAAGCCTCTGTAAATGGCCTCATAGACAACACCCGATTTTCCTCATAGTCAAAACTTATAAAATTGAATGATTTCTTATTGAACTTATCGATTACATACAATACATCCCCTTTATATAGCACTACCACTTTTTTGAAAGAAAAGGTAAAACAGACTGCTACTAGAATTAGGATAATGAACTCCAACTAGGACTTATAACACGTGGTAGTTATTCAACCTATCTCTTGGTGATGTATGTTGTTTGACCCTGTCAATCCTTGCACTACTCATGATATTTACTCGATGGCTGCCGGAAGGCAAAAAGTAATGACGTAATCCGTCGGCGTTGTTGTGCATGGTTTCTGGCAGTAAGAGACGATGTCATGGAGATATGAACAGGTATACGTCCCGGTGCCTTCATCGTAGCCGATACTGTCAGCCGTTGGGCACTTTTGGTGAAGGAAATCCATGTACAAGCTGGGCGTGCACGGAGCCACAATCTTGGGGCCCGCCATGCAACAGTACTTCTTGTAATCTCTCATCTCACACGTGGCGTTCTTACAGGACGCGCTCACATCCGTAGCCGTAGGACACGCGCTGCTAAAGTCCATGGAGCAACCCGACTCGTTACAGCTCCCTCCGATTCCACCCAGCGGTACAACCGTCATAGGGAGGTTATAAGACAGCCCGGGGAAGGCTTGAACAAGGAAGTCGACGTTGTCTTCGTGGTCCTTTAGATCGAACGCAGCTGCTGTGGCTGGTGATGCGGGATTGCCATCCGGGCATTCTACGGTGGACGAGCCGCAGTCACCTGTGAGGCACGAGAACGCGCCGGTGGAGTTCTTGGCGCAACCTGTGCGACCCCACAAGGCGCCTGACCAGGAGTTATTTACGTAGAGAGTTGTGGTGCTGTTGGAATAGAGAGTGAAGCCGGTGGTAGGGAGCTAGGTAGGTATTGGCGTGGTTGGATCTAATGGCTGGCCAAACTGTGTAGTTGCACTTGTTTATGATTGTGAGTTTCGCTGAATACACTACTCCTGCTACCACAAATGCCAAACAAGTTAAAATAAATTACAAGTAATTAATTAATCATTCAAACATTGTTAACTAAACTCTATAATTAAGATTTAATTGGGTTACCTGAGAGAAGAGAAAGAGCGAGGAGAGTGATATAAACAAAGAGAGAGGCCATGTTAATTGAACCAAAAAGTGAATGGCAGTCCGTTGAGAAGAGGGCTCGCGCGCGCGCACACACATATATATATATATATAGAAATATAGAGTATGGAGTATGGGAGGGGTTGTGCAGGTGTTGGAAGAACTGAAGAGCTAGCTAGGCTGCTATGTTAAGAGCATTCACATCCACCTTAGTAAAAGCTTAATTAAATTGAGCTAAAATATCATTTTTTTTTTTTTTTCTATTTTAGCTATCAACTTTTTTTAAAGTAATTACATCCCACTCAGCATTTTAATTATTAACTTTTAATATTATATTTAAAATTTATTATTTTTTAATTTGTACGTAGTTCTACAAGGAAGGAGAGAGGATGAAATGATTTTTTTATTAATAAAATTATACATTGTTGAGCCATAGTACTCAACTCCTAAGCAAACTCGATCTTAACTAGTTTGCTCAGCCGGATGAAAAGTGATTTTAACACTTTGGCTCAACAAAATGGCCAAAAGAATATTTTGTTGAGCGGGATGCTTAACGATGGTTTCTTCTCCAAAATTTGAAAATGAGCCCCAAAAGAAAAATTATAACAAAGGGTGGCATCCGCATCATCATATATATGTGTGATTTCTGCACTCGAAGGGGTCAGAATAGTGATAGGATGCTATAATAATTAGCTGATGGTATTGTATGTGAGAGTGCTCCTTGTGCAAGTAAAAGGTTATTAATTAATTAAGCCGTGGAGTTAAAAAGGAATACTACTGCCCAAAAGTTGGCCATAACTTAGCTTGAAGTAGGATTAACAATTCATGTTCATGGGTTGAGTTTTTGTTGTATCGAAACATGAGTATAAATCATATAAGTTAATTCTAATTTGACTCATTTAGTTAAACAAGTTAGATCTTTTAACTTTAACTCGCTAATTTCATGTTAGGTTCGTGGATCGTGTCAAAAATATTCAACCTTAAATATCGCGTGTTGGGTTTAGGTCGTGTTGAAGTATAAGTACAAAACTATATAAGTCGATTCTAGCTAACTTGACATATTTAATTAAATAGGCCAAACCCTAAAACCTTAATCTACTAATTTTGTATTTAATTTGTGTCAAGTTTGCAGTGTCAAAAATTACCATACCCTAAGTTGAAGGAAAGCTTTGATCTGAAAAATAAAGTAAAAAATGAAGGAATGCGACAAATTAAAAGGCTACTAAATATTATTGTTTGCAAAAATTTAAAAACTGACCGGTCAGGCAATCAGCTACTAACTTGCACGCATTATATTCACCCAAAATATGCATCCATGAGTACAAAGTTCAAACAACTTGCACAAAAAATAGTAATAAGTGTCGCACAAATTAATTAAGTTGTGCAAAGCAAT
>NC_081550.1:19031921-19067469 GCF_901000735.1 Corylus avellana | reverse complement strand
TCTCTCTCTCTCTTAATTTCAAAGAAAAAGACATCTCTCTCCCTCCACTCTCCAACATTAATATCTCTCCTCTTTTTTCTCTCCATCTCTATCTTTCTCTTTCTCCACTCTCCAACATTAACAAAAACATAATCTATTGGCCTAAAAATTCAAATTGGAGGTAATTATTCTTCTTAACCTTTTTTTTTTTTTTTCCAAACCAACAAAGTTTTAACATATTCTAATTTATATAAATTAAACTAAAATTAAGGGTCTTATCTTTTAATTCATTTGAATGTTTATGGATTTTTTTTTTGTCTAATTTACTCGGATTTTCAAGCATTTTTTCTCTACTTTTGAAAGCAATATTATTTTGCTTATTATTTTTTTTAATATTTGGAATTATATAGGTTTTATTTGTATTGAAATAAGATAGATGATTTATTTGATTGCATTAAATCTTGATTGAAAGACCAACTTTTTTAAAGAGTAAACTGATTTTTTAACTTATTATTTTAAAAAGTGAACGGTTCATTTTTTTTTCTCTCTCTATCTCTCTTTTTTTCCTCTCTCTCTCTCTCTCTCACTCTTTTATTTTATTTTTTTATTATTTTTTTATTTTTTCTCTCCAAGCACTCTCATTCCACATCTCTCTCTTGAACCGGTTCATATCTCTCTCTCTCTCCTTTTTTTCCTCTCTCTCCACGTCTCTTTCTCTTTTTTCTCTCCAAGTCTTTCACTCTCATTCAACATCCCTCTCTCTTAATTTCAAAAAAAAAAAAGACATCTTTCTACCTCCACTCTCCAACATTAATATCTCTCCTCTTTTTTCTCTCCATCTCTATCTTTCTCTTTCTACACTCTCCAACATTAACAAAAACATAATCTATTGGCCTAAAAATTCAAATTGGAGGTAATTATTCTTCTTAACCTTTTTTTTTTTTTTTTTCTTCAGACCAACAATGTTTTAACATATTCTAATTTATATAAATTAAACTAAAATTAAAAGTCTTATGTTTTAATTCATTTGAATGGTTATAGATTTTTTTTTTTTTGTGTGTGTAATTTACTCGGATTTTCAAGCATATTTTTAAGGTTTTTTTTTTTTTTTTTCTCTCTCTACTTTTGAAAGCAATATTATTTTGCCTTTTATTTTTAATATTCATAATTATATAGGTTTTATTTGTATTGAAATAAGATAGATGATTTATTTGATTGCATTAAATCTTGATTGAAAGATTTTATTTTATTTTGTATTCATAAATTTTTTTTCTCTCAAATATTGAGAATTATGTGAATTTTATTTGTATTTAAATATAACCTTTAGCATGTCTTTTTATTGAAAGAGTGATAATTGATTTTTTAACATGATTATTTTAGCCTATAATTAATAATAAAAAAAAAAAATGAAGATGCGTTTAAATTTTAAAATCAAAGATAATAAAGAACCCTGCGCATAACGCGAGTTATATGCTAGGGTATATATGTATAAATAGATACATAGATACTTCTTCTTCATTTTTGTAGAGGTAACCAAAAAGAATTTTCCTTCCAAAATGCTTATTCTTCATTTTTGTAGAACACTTATCATATCATTTTTGGATTTATCTTTGTTTTATCTATGTATAAATTCTTCACGAGTGTAAATTAATTATTTTTATGTTTGTTTCTCTAGAAAGTTTCATTGTATTGAAATATAATAGGTATCACACCAATAAGATTTTATGTTTTAATTCATCTGAATATTTTATTAGATTTTTTTTTTCTTGGTTTTGTGATTTACTCAAATTTTCTAGCATTTTTTGGAAGTATTGAAAGAAATTTATTTGATAGCATTAAATATTGAGTGAAATGTGTGTTTTATTTTGTATTAAAAAGAAGATAGAAGATTTTGTTTATTTTACTCTGTATTTTTTCTGAAATCATTAGAACTTTATGGATTTTATTTGTATTACAATATAATAAATATCACATCAACAATATCAGAGTTTCCTACTAACTTTCTATTAATATTTTGATCATCAGAATTCAAGTGTCCTTTTTGCTTTTTTTATTTTTTATTTTATACTTTTCATTAAGTAAATGTTTGGTATATTTCAAAAATAAAAATAAAAAAAATACATGTTTAGTACAGTAATTTACTGATGTATAACCTTTAGTATGTATTTTTACACATATATTTTAACTTATAATAAAAAGTAAGATGAGATGCGTTTAAGTTTTGAAATTAAATTATAATGAAGAATCCCGTGCATAACGCGGGTTACATGCTAGTAGATTTTAGTTTATGAGCAAACTTAGACATTTTTAATTCTAAGGCAACTTAAAACCTTTTTCAAACATCAAGTTCAAGATTAATTTTCTGATTTCTCTTTATTCATTGATTACCCTTTAGTAAGAATAATATAACGACTTAAACTTAGAGTAAAACTCCTACACAACTTGAAAGTAAACTCCTACTTCAAACAACTACTAAAATAACTGCAGATCGATAGTACTGCTACTCGACACAAACTATAAACATATATAACTATATAGTTATACTAAATGGATAACAATAGAAGATAACTCTCATTATTTAATTAAACTAGTGCAAAGATAATCTCCAGAACTTGACGGAGTACGTGCTTGAGTCATGCCAACGTCCTCTTCCTGCAATAAAATTCTACTTTCATAACACCCCCCACCATAAGCCTTTTGTAAGTCCAAGATGCAGACACATGCTTTTAATAACAAAATAGCACAAATTTCTTTATATATATACCGTGTAACACGGGCCACTGTATCTTTAACAGCAACAACAATTCGATCTTTTGGCACACGGTTTCTACTCAAAACCCATCATGCACCTATGAGTACCAAGTCAAAACTCAAAAGTCAACGGTCGAATGGCTTCCGAGTAAATTAGCAAACCGGCAGAAAATCGTCCAACCACGTTTAACGTGGATATCGTTGACCGTAATCAAATAAATGGCCAGAATTCGTTTGCGTTCACTCTGCTCAGTTTTCATCAAAATTATGGAAAATGATTTTCACAAAGAACATACCAAAATTCTTAGCATTCAAATTTTCATGAAATCTTGACATGTAAACTGTTGAAATTATATTGATGGTGGAGAATATTAAACGGAAGTAAGATAGAAAATAAACACAAAGAACTTACGGGTGGTTCGGTGTTAGACACCTACGTCCACCACTCGAAATACCACTAAGGGCTACATTATGCTTATTAACTTGATTTGTCTATAATACAAAGGTCCCTATTTATAGGGTAATGTCTAAATACAATTATTGTAATCAAATCCCCATGATTTGATTACAATCCAAATATTTGATTACAATCAACCCATAAATAGAGAATATTTGATATCAGCATAATTATGGAATATATGAAAAATATTATATATTTTCCATATATTCTAACATAAACATTAGAAAATAATTTTTCATTTTTTCTCACTTCATCCTCTCAAGTTACATCGCACTATGTTTTCTTATTAACCTATAAGTACTCCACTTCATCAATGCAGGAGTTCATTAAATAGGAAACTATTTCTCTTAATTAACCAACAATTTTATAAGATTAGAATTAAATAACATTAAAAGTCTAATTAATTTTCATATGTGCCATGTAATATGGGACATTAAATTCTTACATTTGAAACCTAGACGCGCGGTATAGTGCAAGTTTCTTCTTTGTCTTCTCTCCAACCTCCAAGTGATCTATAGGTGTTCTATGTGGCATGAGACAACCAATTCAACGACCAACTCTTAGGATTGAATCAGTGCTAGACATGGAAGAGGAAGGCGCATGGGCCTGGGAAAAAGGAAAAGACATGAAATCGGATGCTTCATTACTTGTAGATGCACCAAAAGAAGCGTTGTCATGTGGTAATTCCTGCAGATCAGCATCACCATCCAAAAACTGCATCACTTGCTTCATGCTAGGCCCTGTAGCTGGTATTGCATGTGAGCAAAGCAAGCCTAGTTTCAAAATCAACACCATTTCCTCCACCACATAATTATTCCCTTCCAATCTTGGATCATTAGCATCAAGGATAGCTCCTCTATATATATAGAGGCCTCTGTATTCACATCAATCAATCAGACTCAATATAGAAGAGATGTAGTCTATTATATGCTTTCGCTCTCTCTCTCTTTTCTCTCTCCTTCTTCCGCTCGCAATATATTCAACAATATATTTAACACTCTGATACCACATCGATAAGAACGATAGATTGATAATGAACTCCAATTAGGATCGGTGACGAACCTTTAATACAATTCTCAAGGAATACCTATATTGCTCCTCTCCTTGTCTTATACATACTACGATTAGTAACTGTTAGTTCGTGTGTTGGCTTAATTCAGTTCCAAAATGCAGAGGCTACTGTTCACGGGCTCAAACACTGATATAGAATGCTCAGAATCCAAACTCCACCGTTCATAATGTAGATTCATGTGTTACGTCCCTGCAAAATTTTAGCTCAATCGGACCACAAACGCCCATCGATCGGAGCTGTTGATCAAGACTGGACAGCATTTCCAAAATGCTGTTTCACCCATGTCTGGACATGCCTTCCCCGGGTCCGGACCGCATTTCCAGAAACTCAAATTTTGCTCCGCAAAGCCGTGTCCGGACAGCCCATTAACATGTCCGGACACCCCGTAAGTTTTAGGCCCAAAAACGTGATTTTAAGTGGGTTAGGTCTAGGGTTTTGTCGGGAGTATATATACATCATTATAGAAGAGAGAAGAACGAATTTTCACCCAGAGAGTTCGTCGGAGGCTGTGCTAAGAGAGATCATATGTGGTGAGCGTTAAATTGAATCTCTTAGAGTTTTAGTTATTTCTTTGATAAATCTACGGTTGAGAAGTCTATCGGAGTTCCGGTAAAAGGAAATCATATAGAAGAATTGTGCCAGATGTTCTGGAAATGACTACTGCGGTAGAAGTCAAGTGGGTCGCTTTTCGTGTGCGAGGAAGTGTTAATTGCAAATGTTTTGTAATCCTTCTTGTATTCCTTATTCTTCTTATAGTTGATTGATTTTCTGGGTTTGGCTGCTCCGGAGAGGTTTTACATTTAGAGAGTTCTCTAAATGGTTTCCTCTTAGTAACCAAATATCTGTGTTCTTGATTTTCATTACATATCTGTATTTGGTTGATTATTTACTGTTAGGTTAGATCTTATTCCGCATAATATTTGTGAATCACCTAGACATTTGAATATGTGTCGTTTGGAGTCGTATTTAGAATTTTCAATTGGTATCAGAGCGGGTTCACTCTGTTTGGATTAAATTCCTGAGTGAGATCTATTGACTCCTGTTTGCTATGAATACTTCTAAAGGGGAATATGATCTTATAAACTCCTTCAACAATTTGTTGAAAAAATTCACTATTTTGAGACATCAATACACAAATTGTTTGGAGGATTTTCAAGATCTTAAACATGAGAAAGAATCTATTGTTACTAAATTGTCCGAATCACATGTTTTAATTGATTCTTTAAAATCTGAAAATCTTGTTTTAGGTTCTAAAGTTGATTTGTTAGAGAATAAATTAAAAGAGTCAAAAACTCAATTGGAAAAATTCTCTAGCAATTCCCTTGAGAATATGTTGCATACTCAGAATTCTAATTGTGATAAATCTGAGTTAAGTTTTGATTGTCATGCTGCTTTGTCTTCTAACAATGATTCTACTTCCGAGATAATATTTGTTGAATCAGAAAAAGTAGAAGATTCTTTGATTAAAAGAAGAACAGCGGCTGCCTCGACCTCACAAGGTAAGAAAGTTAAGAAAATTCATATTGAACCTTGTGTATGTTACCCCAAGTATAGAGTCGTCCATCCTCCTAGGAATCTACCTCCTAAAAGGTTTATCCCTACTTGTCATCATTGTGGAAAAGTTGGTCACATTCGACCCAACTGTTTTAAATTGAAACCTCATATGCATAAAAATAAAAATTTTGTTTCTAGGAAAGAACCTTTGGGGTTATGCACAATGATAATGAGAGGTTTGTCTAGATTAGACAAGATTAAAAATGTTCATGTCTCTACACCTTCTTTCAAGAAGGTTTGGGTTAGGAAGGATTATAGCATTCACCCATTGAGGGGGAGTGGTAGCGATCTCACCTAAAGTTAGGTGAGTCAATAACATGCCTATGATTGATTGTTTTGCTTATTTTTGAATATCCTAGAGCGTGTTATTTTTCTTTGCTTTGCATTTTTTTTTTTTTTGCTTTTTTGTTTATGCATTACATTGTTTTTGTTGTCACACTTTTTGTATGAAGAGTGTATACATGGTTGTTTTGAGATTCATGTTTTGAGGCATATTCATAAAGGATTTTTCAAGAAATTCATATATCATGATCTTTGAAAAGTTTATAGATGAGATGTTGTGTGTGGACCATCAAGATTTTTGTCTACTTGCTAATCAAATGTTCAGGAATGTGTAATGTCTTGTGAAGACCTAGAAGTAGTTATTAAACCAAATCATTTTTTTGTAGTGGGACCTATAAGATGTGATGAAAGTTTAATGCTAAAGGACATTTATGTCTTGCCTGTTGTAATCTCAAATTCAAGTATGTTGTTTTGTTTTGCATTGCATTTTTGTTTGTTTTGCATTTGTTTTCGTTCGTGTGCATTTCTTTTGTGAAAAATTTCAAAAAGACAAAAATATGTTACTTTGTTTTCTTTTCTTTCTTTTGTCTTATGCACCTAGATAGTTCATTAATTTCTCATGTTGCTTGTTATGAATTTAATTCCTTACGTCTTGGAATGTTCTTAATATGCATGAGATGAAAATTTGTGTCAATGGACTTGTTTTTGTGGTTACCTAAAGCCTGAGCTTATGTGGTACATTTTGCCTATGCCTTATCTCTTGTGCACATTTAAGCTTAAATTGAGGTTTTGTTTCACTTTATTTGTGAGGTTTGTTAGGTAACCATATGAGGTTTTTGACTAGTAATATTTTTCAAATTGACCATATGCTAGTTGAACCTAGGGCTTAAAAATTCCTGCTTTCTCTTTTGTGGTAAGCACCAAAAGTTTAAGGACACTTTCTCAAAGAGAAAAATAAACAAAATAGTGAAACAAATAAAATTAAAAGATCATATTCCAAAAGGAATTTATTTCACTGTGTCAAACTTGTGCAAAATGTTTTAGAAAGAGAAATGTATAGGATGAGAGTGGCTAGGCCCTAGTATGATAAGGTTTGACTTTTGATTTTATATACTTGTCAAAACCTCATGGTGGTAAAACTTTTTCCTCATTTTGTAAGTTGAAATTTTTTCTCTTTGGATGGCTTACCCACACACCACACAAGCATGGGTTGAATGGAACATTTTTTTGGCTTATGTTAAGCAATATGAGTTTCTAGCCATTTCTAGTCTCATGTATGCTTTGCATATTTGGAGCATGTTTGGGATATTCATTGTGCAATACATGAGTCATTGATGTGTTATCATTTGTGTTCATTTGACTTTTGAGGGGGAGAAACATGTTTTGCATTTTTTAGCTTCTTGTTGATTATTGAGTCATATGTTGAGGGGGAGTTTTTGGTGATGTGTGTTCATGATCTTGCATTCTACGTCATTTTTTTTTATCATGAGTTTTATTTCTGTATTCCTGTTCTACATATGCCTTGATATATTTTGTGAAGTGTTTCAGGAAATATGAAGACCTTTTGTCATTCTGTGACAAAAAGGGGGAGTAAATATGGGGAGATGATGGGATTGGCTCGGCATTTTGGTTTTGTCACTGAATTACCAAAGGGAGAGTTTGTTAGTTCGGGCTCAAACACTGATATAGAATCCTTAGAATCCAATCTCCACCGTTCATAATGTAGATTCATGTGTTATAAACGTCCCTGCAAAATTTCAGCTCAATCGGACCACAAACGCCCATCGATCGGAGCTGTTGATCAAGACTGGACAACATTTCCAGAATGCTATTTCACCCATGTCCGGACATGCCTTCCCCGGGTCCAGACCGCATTTCCAGAAACTCAAATTTGCTCCGCAAAGCCGTGTCCGGACAACCCATTAACATGTCCGGACACCCCGTAAGTTTTAGGCCCAAAAACGTGATTTTAAGTGGGTTAGGTCTAGGGTTTTGTCGGGGGTATATATACATAATTATAGAAGAGATAAGTATGAATTTTTACCCCCAGAGAATTCGTCGGAGGCTGTGCTAAGAGAGATCATATGTGGTGAGCGTTAAATTGAATCTATTAGAGTTTTAGTTATTTTTTTGATAAATCTACGGTTGAGAAGTCTATCGGAGTTCCGGTAAAAAGAAATCATATAGAAGAATTGTGCCAGATGTTCTGGAAAGGCTACTGCGGTAGAAGTCAAGTGGGTCGCTTGTCGTGTGCAAGGAAGTGTTAATTGCAAAGGTTTTGTAATCCTTCTTGTATTCTTTATTCTTCTTATAGTGGATTGATTTTCTGAGTTTGGCTGCCCCGGAGAGGTTTTACATTTAGAGAGTTCTCTAAATGGTTTCCTCTTCGTAACCAAATATCTGTGTTCTTGATTTTCATTACATATCTGTATTTGGTTGATTATTTTCTGTTAGGTTAGATCTTATTCTGCATAATATTTGTGAATCACCTAGACATTTGAATAGGTGTCGTTTAGAGTCGTATTTAGAATTTTCAGTAACGAAATAATAACAAGGAAACAACAAGAGCTTAGCTACTGATAGACGTAATACATAAGATGAGATAAAGATAACACAACTAAGAGAACTACGGCTAGGATAGATAATCTCTGCGTTGATCCTTCTCTTCCTTGATAATCTCCCAAGCAATCTGATCATCTATTGCTTCCCTCATATCCTATTATTGTGGAATAGGATCATGAGATTGCCCGAGTGTCCTACGTGGAGTGCTATGATCACTACCCATGCATGAGACGAGACGAGACAGCCAATTCAGCGACCATCTCTCAGGATTGAAGAAGTGGCAGACATGGAAGGACCGGAAGCCTGGAAGAAAGGAAATGATGTGAAATCAGATGATTCATTACTTGTAAATATACCAAAAGAAGCACTGTCATATGGTAATTCCCGCAGATCAGCATCACCATCCAAAAACTGCACCACTTGCTTCATACTAGGCCTAGCTGCTGGTTTTGAATGTGAGCAAAACAGGCCTAGTTTCAAAACCAATTCCATTTCCTCCACCATATAATTACCTTCCAATCTTGGATCACTAGCATCAAGGATATCTCCTTTTCTCCAGCACTCAAGAACCCAATCAATCAAAATCACCCGTTCAGGCAGTCCCAGGCCCTCTATAGGCTTCCTTCCACAAGCCACTTCGAGCAAGAAAGCCCCAAAAGCAAACACATCAGTGAGAGTGGTTGCCCTTCCTGTTCTAGTAAGCTCTGGAGCCAAATAACCCACAGTCCCTACCACACGGGTGGTTTGAGGATTGGTGTCATGGTCGTATAATTTGGCAAGCCCAAAATCTCCTAGCTTTCCATTTAATCCAGCATCCAATAGAACATTACCTGCTTTTACATCTCGGTGTAGAACAACCTGCTCCCACTCTTCATGGAGGTAGAGAAGGCTAGATGCTACTCCTCTGATGATTCTAACTCGTTGAACCCAGTTAAGATTTGGTTTTTCATTGCTATACAAGAACTTGTCAAGGCTTCCGTTGGGCATATAATCATACACCAAGAGGAGTTCTCCCCTTCGCCGGCAATAGCCCAGGAGCTGCACCAAGTTCCTATGCCTCAGTCTTCCCATGCTAACGATCTCAGCCACAAATTCCTTCATCCCTTGTCTGGAATCATGGGAGACTTTTTTTACTGCAATTTGTAGATTAGTCGAAGGAAGTATTCCCATATAAACCTTTCCAAAACCTCCTTTACCAATAACCTCAGTGTCTTTGAAACCTTTAGTTGCTTTGTGGAGATTTTTATAGCTGAACCTGTGGGGACCATACTCCTCTTCCCAATCTTCTCGTACTTCTTCATATTTCTTCCTCCTCCAAATGTAAGCAGCAACTCCGACGACGACGGTTATCAGCACTAGTGGTACTGCTATGAGAGAAGAAATGATCACTAGGCCTGGTTTCTCATTCCCTTTCCTCCCTGGAAGTGGTGGTAGGCTTGAAACATCAAGGCTTTGTGCTGGTCCACTTTTATTAAAGCTCCATCCAAGAATATATTGGTAACTTGTAACTGTACCTGTGGATGAAGAGAAACCAACAAACATGGATTCCAAGAGAATTTCAGATAGATCAATGGGTGTTGACAACAGAGGCCGGTCTGGTTTTGGGATTGTGGTTGGGGCGAGTGTTACATTGAGTAACATCTCTGCGTCATCATAGTCTATCCAAAGATGCATTGGATTCCCACTCATGAGATTCAAGCTTATATTTTCCCCTCCTTTATTGGAAGAATACATTGCAGGAGCTGATGCAACTGATTTCATGCCGTTCACATCGATTCCCACATGATTCATTACAGGATCTCCGAATTCAGGCTGTTGAACAGTATCAAGCTCAATGGCCAATATGTGGTTTGTAAGAAGGCCGTTATTTGAATCATTGAAAAGGCCCAGATACCCATTTACTAGAGCATGGGTGAAGTTTGTCGAGGGAGTGATGGTGAAGGCAATGCCATGACCACCAAGGTTATTCACCTCAGGAACCATGGCAAACACAAAGTTTGTAGAAAATGAAAGAGATGATGAATTTGTTGTGTTGAATTTTATTGGAAACTGATAGAAAGCACGACCAACTTGTAGGCGTGAAAGGTTGGTTAGCTGCAATAGACCATTGGGGTGGATTTCTGCGATTCCATCAAGACCCAGATTGGCTTGATCATGGAAGCCATTGTAGATGAAGCCCTTTTCATCTTGAGCATGGGCCAAGAGAATATAGGAAACATAGAGAAGTATCAGAAAATGAAGTGATCTAAGAACTATTGCCATTGCAAAAAGTACTTAAAAAAACAAAAAAGGAATTATATTCCTCTTTGTAGACAGAAGAAGGCCTTTATTTGTTTAAATGTATCAAACTCATGAGAAATGACACATGCTTGTAGAAATATATAAAAATAATGAAAGGGAGGGAAAAGAAGTGGTTTCTGTGTTCACATGTCCTGGCCAATCAATCAATTACCTCACAAAGAAGATACATCGTCTACTTGGAAGTTTGATTTGATATGCACCACCTTCGCCGCCACCTACGTTGACTATGATTTGAAGATTCTAACCAAAAAATAAAGAAGATTCATCCAATGAAAAAGGACTGCATGCGACTAAAAAGAAAAAAACATAGCATTGGGAAAAACCTCTTGGGGTTTATCGAAACCAACATATCTCATTCTCACCCACCAAAGAGGACGGGTTTGGCCAATGTCTATACTCCATTTTCATTTTTTTCAAACCACGTGCGATAGAAATTTGATTTTTCCACTAATAAAGTCTTTGGCTTCCTTTCGCATTGGATAGTTACAACAAAAATTGATTGATGTGAGAAAAAAGTAAAAATACTTGGTATGCAAAAGTGAAATTTTTTTGTTTTGTAATGGTTTTTTAATTGAACGGTAGTAAAAAGTTATTAATGTGATGTAAAAAATAAAAATGTTAAGTGAGTTAAATTTTTTAGATGAATAGTAATGGGCTCTTGCCAAAGGTGCCTTTGCTTTCTCATATATATACCTTATGCAAAATTACTGTCACTTGAAATCAAATAGAATAAAACTTTCGATGTCAATAAAAATTCCAGTGTCAACATAAATACTCAAAAGAACTTTCAAGTACTTACTGCTTAACGTAGCAGTGAAAATCATCATTCGATGCTATATGTATTTTCATTTGTTATTTTATTAAATGTTGATTTTCATTGTTAATTACATTAGAAAGTGAGTCCTTATGATCAAATAAGTAATTGAGAGTTTGTGTATCACTTCTTAAATGCTCATGCAAGAAATTTGAATAGATAATATTAACCGAGTAAAACATCAACTTGCATTATAAATAATTCTTGGTAGCTATTGCTTGTCAACCTTAGGAAAACCTTAGAAATTAAGCAATTGAAAGCTTACACTCAGGCCCCATTTTGTTTACGGAATAGATATTTGGAATAGAATGATTATTCTTATAGAATAGTTATTCTTTTGTTTGGTAAATGTCTAGGAATAGTTATTCCACATCTCTTAGAACATTCTCAATGGAGGAGCCAAATTATACTTTTATCTAAAATGGCTAATAAGATTTGTAAAAGATTCCTCACACTGGATTAGTCAAAAATAATGCAAAATGGATATTTTATTAGATAAGCCAAAAAAAAAAAAAAAAAAAAATTCTACATATAGCGGCTCTTTTCTTAGGAGCCATTTCACCTTTTTATTGTTTTTCACCTATTTTTTCTTTTCTCAAAATTTTCTCCTGTTATTTATCTTCCACATCTCTATTTTTCTAAAATTTTCTCCTACTATTTCTCTCTCCACATCTCTTTTTTCCCAAAAGTTGAAAAATAGGATATTTAAGAAAAATGCAATCCTTATTAAAAAAAAATAAAAAATTAAATGATTAAGATAAAAATATAACTAATCGAATGTAGGAGGCATTTAAAAATGCATTAACTAAACTAAATAAAGTGAATTTTAAGCAATCATCTTACATAAAAATTTGGCTCCTCTATTGAAAATGCTTACATACAGGAATAGATGAAAAAAAAAAAATATATATATATATATATATATATATATATATATATTAAATTTCTCTCAAACTTAAAAAAAAAAAAAAAAAAAAAAAAAATTCTTGTGAGTGGCAGCGCCACCCTCAGAGGGCCTTGTGGTGGACGAGTGAAACCCCTTGGGGGTGGCCGCGTGCCATCGGGGGTGGCCAAGACCACCCCTCGTAAGAATCTGGGGTGGCCTAGCCAAAAATACTCTTTAGAAACTTTCTTAGATATTTTTCAATTTTCATATACTCCGTGTTGTTCTCCAGCATTTCAAATTTGAGTTTCAAGTCAAATTTGAGTTTCAAGTCGATCACTTCATAATTTGAAGTATTTTTAGTATTTTGAAGTTTATTATAATCTTCTTCAATTTCAATATTTTGTTCTCTCATGTCATATTAACTCCAAGTGGAACAAACCTCTGGCAGGATTTTATAAACTGAATTGGGATGCGTCCCTTGATGGGGGCAAGGATGTATTGGGATTGGTGTAGTGGTGGGAAATCATGACGGGGTCCTACTGGCTTCATTGTGTAGGACCAAAGACTATATTACAGATCCGGGTAATGCAGAAGCTTTAGTAGCTTGGCATGCGGCAGAGCTGACTCAAAGGCTTGGATTGGAACGTGTTGTATTGGAAGGGGATGCGTTGGGAGTGATCAATGTCTTCAACCAAGAAGAGCCATGGATGGGGAGCTACGGCCATGTCATACAACATGCTAAGCAACTGCTTGGACACTGCAAGGAGTGGAGGGTTAGTCATGTCCTTCGTGCAGGTAATGCAGTGGCTCACAGCCTTGCAAAACTTGCCCTTTCTTTAGACCAGGAGGTATTATGGATGAATGACTTTCCTTTATGTATTCGGGAGCTTGTCTGTACTGAGCAAGATTCGAATTAATCAATAAAGTCGGCTACCTTTTCTCAAAAAAAAAAAAAAAAAAATTCAATATTTAGTTTACATAACATTTTCGTGAACATATTTATTTTTCATGTTTTCATATATAAGACATCAACGCTGACGCTGTTTTTTTTTTTTTTTTTTTTTTTTTTTTCAAATTAAAACATCAATGCAAACTCTATTTATGTTTTTGGGATGTATTTAATGGATGTTTTGATGAAGTATGGAAATTTGATTTATTGAAATTTTCTGGAAGATAAAATGAAAAATGGTGAATGGGTAAACATACGAATATGGAAATGAATTATCTAAAAAGACAATGGGCTATTTCGAGGATAGACCATTAGACCCAACCTCCAATTCAACTTTATATCCATATATCTTTTATCCTCAATACTCATACTACTTAAACATTTCAGCTAACAAAGTAACAACTCTGAAATCGGCTTAACCTGATAATAGCAAATGGGCTTCAACTATTCAGACCAAATACCCATATGTTTGAAAACTGAAATGAATGGGCTCCAAGTCGGAGATGATCCAGCCACTCCCCTTGGTTAATTTTGGATTAACACCAAATATGCGACTTAAACTTGAATGAAAAAAAAAAAAAGAAGAAGAGAAAGAACAAGAAATGAACAAACCATTCAAGTTTAATCCATAATCCATCCAAGAAAAATAAAAGCTAGAAAAATCAAGGCAAAAGCCATAATTTGAAAGATCCATCTCCATAAGATATATTCTCAATAGACTAATGTTTACATATCCCTGACACATTAGTCATTATTGTCTCTCATGTTCGGACAGATTTTAAGCTGTGAAATTTGATCTGCTTGCCTTTTTCTTGAGAACAATGGCCAAACAAGTGTCTCCTAGTATTTCCTTGTTCCTTAAATCATCCCCTAGAAAGTGATATAAACATCCTTGAGGTGCTTTGATATGTGATTGTATGTTTTTAGTGATGAGATATGGTTCATTACAATTGAACAAACAATTATTTAGATGTTTATGAAATTATGAGATACACTTCATTTTTTTTTACATGCCTGCGGCATAAAGAGAATTGGAATTCGATCTTGCAACTTTCACTTTATAAGGCGTGAACTTCAATCGATTGAGCTACCCCCTTTGGGATGAGATACACTCCATATGAACCATTTTGGTTTAATTGTTTTAATAAACTCTATTTTACCCAGAAAAAAATATTTGTAAATATTATAAGACCATGAGTTATATACAAATCTGTTGAATGGAAAATAAATTAACGAATGGATTTTACACATGCATGATTTAGTGATTTAAGGAACAAGCAATTTGTCCATTATAGAATTCTATTAATTATCAGTCTAAATGTCTAAGATTTTACTCATAAAATTACTCATTACTGGCCGCAAACATTAAATTGTAAACTCCAAAGTTTATGGTATAAGATAAACTATGTGATAACCTCATTTATCACATCATAAACCATATTCAATGCAATTTATAGACCATTTACACGGATATTATAAATAATAATCTTAAAGGATAAACATGTAAATAGGTCATATGCCCAATGCTCATAAATATATGAGTGAATAAACAATTTTATTTTACTTAATTAAATCAAAATCTCCTACAAAATAATTGAAATTTAGGGGCACTATCAGTGACCACCTCTCGTGATTGAATCAGTGGTGGTAGACATGGAAGGAGCAGAAACCTGGGAAAAAGGAAATGACGTGAAACCAGATGATTCATTACTTTTAAATGAACAAGAAGAAGCACTGTCATGTAGTAATTCCCCCAGATCAGCATCACCATCCAAAAATTGCACCGCTTGCTTCATGCTAGGCCTTGCAGCTGGTATTGCATGCGAGCAACACAGGCCTAGTTTCAAAACCAATTCCATTTCCTCAACCACATAATTACCTTCCAATCTTGGATCACTAGCATCAAGGATATTTCCTTTTCTCCAGCACTCAGCAACCCAATCACTCAAAATCACCCTTTCAGGCAGTCCCAGGCCCTCTATAGGCTTCCTTCCACAAGCCACTTCGAGCAAGAAAGCCCCAAAAGCAAACACATCACTGAAAGTAGTTGCCCTTCCTGTTCTAGTAAGCTCTGGAGCCAAATAACCCACAGTCCCTACCACAAGGGTGGTTTGAGGATTGGTGCCATGGTCGTATAATTTGGCAAGGCCAAAATCTCCTAGCTTTCCATTTAATCCAGCATCCAATAGAACATTGCTTGATTTTACATCTCGGTGCAGAACAACTTGTTCCCACTCTTCATGGAGGTAAAGAAGCCCAGATGCTACTCCTCTGATGATTCTAAATCGTTGAACCCAGTTAAGATTTGGTTTTTCATTGCTATACAAGAACTTGTCAAGGCTTCCGTTGGGCATATAATCATACACCAATAGGAGTTCTCCCCTTCGCCGGCAATAGCCAAGGAGCTGCACCAAGCTCCTATGCCTCAGTCTTCCCATGCTAACGATCTCAGCCACAAATTCCTTGATCCCTTGTCTGGAATCATGTGAGATTCTCTTTACTGCAATTTGTAGATTAGACGAAGGAAGTATTCCCACATAAACCTTTCCAAAACCTCCTTCTCCAATAACCTCTGTGTCTTTGAAACCTTTGGTTGCTTTGTGGAGATTCTTGTAGCTGAACCTGTGGGGGCCATACTCCTCTTCCCAATCTTCTCGTAGTTCTTCATATTTCTTCCTCCTCACAATGTAAGCTGCAACTCCGGCGACGGTTATCAGCACAACTGCTACTGCTATGAGAGAAGTCATGATCACTAGGCCTGGTTTGTCTTTCCCTTTCCTCTCAGGAAGTGGAGGGAGGCTTGCAACATCAAGGCTTTGTGCTGGTCCACTTTTATTAAAGCTCCATCCAAGAATGTAGTGGGAACTTGCAAGTGTACCTGTGGCTGAAGAGAAACCAACATACATGGATTCCAAGAGAATTTCAGACAAATCAATGGGTCTTGACAACAGAGGCAGGTTTGGTTTTGGGATTGTTGTTGGGGCGAGTGTTACATTGAGTAACTTTTCTGCTTCATCATAGTCTATCCAAAGATGCATTGGATTCCCACTGAGGAGCTGCAAGCTTATATTCTTCCCTTCTTCATTGGAAAAATACGTTGTAGGAGCTAATTCAACAGAGTCTATGCTGTTGACATCGATTCCCACATGATTTATAATATCTCCAAAATCAGCGCCTGGAACAGGATCAAGCTCGATGGCCAAGATGTGGTTTGTAGTACTGCCGTTATTTGAATCATTGAAGAGCCCCAGAAACCGATTTGCATCAGCATGGGTGAAGTCTGTCGTCGGGCTGATGGTGAAGGCAATACCCTCACCGCCAAGGTTATTCACCTCGGGAACCATGGCAAACACAAAGATTGTCGAAAATGAAAGAGATGAATTAGTTGTGTTGAAATTTACTGGAAACTGATAGAAAGCACGACCAACTTCTTGGCGTGAAAGATTGGTTAGCTGCAAAAGACCATTGGGGTGGATTTCTGCGATTCCATCAAGACTCAGATTGGCTTGATCATGGAAGCCATTGTAGATGAAGCCCTTGTCATCTTGAGCTAGAGCCAAGAGAATATAGGAAACATACAGAAGTATCAGAAAATGAAGTGATCTAAGAACTATTGCCATTGCAAAAAGTGCTAAAATAAAATAAAAAATTCCTCTTAATTTGTAGACAGATGAATGTCTCAAACTCCTAAGAAATGACACATGTTCGTAGAAATATATAAATATAATGTAAACACAAGAATAGGACTATATTTTTACTATATTGAACAATGTATATGATTTATAGAGAAAGTATTATTCTAACAAAGCTAAACATTTAGTATCTGTCTTCAATCAATTAATTGCCTCACAAAGAAGATATATAGATTTTCTACTTGGAATTTTTATTTGGTATGCACCATCCTTGCTGCCACCTACGTTGACCATGATTTGGAAGATTCTAACCAATAAAAGAAAAAAACGAAAGATTCATCCAATGAATCCAGCCTAAATGGAAAAATATCAGCATTAATTAAGAAAAACCTCATTGGGTTAGCGGCGAAACAAAGAGCCCGGCATTTATCGAAACCAACATGTCTCACGGTCTCACCCACCAAAGAGGACGGGTTTGGTCAATGTCTATACTCCATTTTTATTTTTTTCAAACTTCTTGCGATAGAAATTTGATTTTTTCAGTAATAAAGTCTTTGCTCAAACCTTATGCAAAACATCACTTCAAATAAAATAGAAGAAAAATTCCTGTGTCAATATTTTCAACATGAATGAAATGTATTCATCGGAAAAAAAAGAAAAGAAAAGAAAAGTATATATACTACCAACTACCAACCCTATTGGCCATAAACTACGAAAAAAATTCCATTGCTAATTAAATATAATATTAATATTTTTTTTAAAATTTTATGAAGGACATTTTTATCATTGGAAGATATTAATATTATTGATAGTTTAAGGGGGACATTGACACAATTGGTAGTTTTGAGAGCGGATAAGGTATTGACAATAGAATGATAATTTAAAGGGAATATGCGTATTTTTTCAACAAAAAAAAAGTGGATGAAATGCACATACATATACAAGCTAGACCTTGGAAAGTTTATTTTAGTTCATGCTATATATGGCTTCCTGTGAGAAACTTTGATCCTTAATACTTGATATCAATCACTTTATATATAAATACTCAAGGGAACTCTCAATTACTTACTCCTTAATGTGGTAGTGATGCTATATGTACTTTTTTTTTGTTATTTTATTAAATATTAATTTTCACTGTCGCGTTAGAAAATGAACACTTACGAGTAATTACTTGGGAGTTTGTGTATCACTTCTCAAATACTCATACAAGAAATTTGATAGATAATATTAACCAAGTAAAACATCAACTTGCATTACAAATAATTCTTGGTAGCTATCGCTTGTCAACCTTAGAAATTAAAATCGAAATCCAGAGAAGTTTGGTTTACTTGCACTGATCTCAACACTAAATTCTTCCACACATCCACCATCATCAGAAGGAGAGCCAATGCAGTGAATTTCCTTAAATCCAGAAATGGGGGTTGGGTTTCAGATAGAGCAGAAATTGGTGGAAATTTTGTTTCACATTTCACCAACTTGTTCTCTTCCACCTCTCCCCCTATTGAAGAAGAGCTCCTGAACCTTTTCAACCCCACCATAACCGAAGAAGAAAACCTGTCCCTTTGCTCTATCCCCCTAGAAGCAGAGGTGTTTCAAGCCCTCTCTAGTCTTGGCTCACAAAAAGCTCCTGGTCCAGATGGATTCACTGCCCTCTTTTACAAAAGATACTGGCCTACTGTCAAAGGAGAAGTCCTGGAGTGTGTCTGGAATTTTTTCCAAAATAAGCAGCTGAGCCAAGAGCTGAACCACACCTTCATCACTTTGGTCCCCAAGCTTAATGGGGCTCACACAGTTGATCAATTTCGGCCCATAAGCCTCTGCAATATTGCCTACAAGATCATATCAAAAATCCTAGCAAATCGGCTGAAAGCTTTGCTCCCTAAGATTATTTCCCCTCTCCAGTCTGCATTTGTGCCAGGGAGAAATATCCAAGACAATTCCATTTTAGCCCATGAACTATTGCATTCTTTCAAGAACAAGAAAGGTAAAGGAGGTTTCATGTTTCTGCATATGGATATGGAAAAGGCGTTTGATAAAATGGAATGGTCCTTGATTCTGGCAGTCATGAAGAAGTTGGGTTTCCATGCCACTTGGATCAGTTGGATTGCTTCCTGCATCTCCTCCCCCTCCTTCTCCATTCTCATAAATGGCACCCCCTTTGGCAAGTTCCTTCCTGGAAGAGGGTTGAGGCAAGGAGACCCCCTTTCCCCTTTCCTCTTCATCTTGGGTTCTGAAGTGCTATCCAGATTATTGTTTAGAGAAGAAAGTCTTGGTTTATTAAAAGGCATGAAGATAGCCAGGAGATCCCCTGCCATTCATCATTTGCTATTTGCAGATGATCTGCTTATCTTTGGAAAGGCATCCCTCCCTGAAGCAAACTGTATTAAAACCTGTTTAGACAAATATTGTGCTTGGTCTGGCCAATCCATCAACAACAGAAAATCCTCTATCAGATTCAGCAATAATACCAAACCCCCCACCTGCTCCTCCATCCTAAATATCCTTCCTTTCAACCCTAATCCTTCTTGCTCTATTTATCTAGGGCTCCCCTTTCTCATAGGTAGATCAAAAATTGCAGCCTGCCAAAGCATCTTAGAAAAGGTCCAGAATAGGATAGAAGGTTGGAGAGCTAAGACCCTCTCCCAAGCTGGTAGGTTAGTTCTCATTCAAGCAGTGGCAGCAGCCATCCCCTCTTATGCTATGAGTACCTTTTTGTTGCCTGCCAGCATTAGCAAAAAGCTTGACCAATTGTTCAAGAACTTCTGGTGGGGTTTCCCTCCTTCAAAAACCAGAAATCTCTCTCTAAAATCTTGGGACTCTATCTGCTTGCCGAGAGATGCTGGAGGATTGGGGATCAGGAAAATGAGAGAAGTTAATCTTGCTCTCATTGCTAAGCTTGGTTGGAAGCTCCAAAACAACTCAGACTCAATGTGGGTGCAGCAGCTCAAAGGTAAGTATTTTCCTTCTGGAACTTTTCTCTCCCCCTCTTCCCATTCTTCCCCCTCTTGGCTATGGCAAGGCATCCTCTCTTCTCAACCTATCATTTCCGAAGGAGCCTGCCATAGAGTCCACTTCCTGTCCAGTTTCTCTTGTTGGCATTCCCCTTGGATCCCTTCTATCCCCTCCTTCAGGCCCTCCCCTCTCTCTACAGCTCCTTTCAATTCCACTCCCCAAAATATCTCTGACCTTATCAATCCTAATGCTACCTGGAATACCCCCCTCCTCCTCTCTACTTTTGACTTACATAGTGTTAGGGAAATCCTTAAAATCTCTATCAGTAGCTCCCCTTGTGATGATTTTTTCTGGCCTCTCTCCCCGTCTGGAAAATTCTCCACTAAGTCAGCTTACAAAATGATCAGCTCCCCCAGAGTTTCCTCTCATTCCTCCCCTCTTAGTGCTTTCTCCTGGAAGCTGTTGTGGAACCTAAAGCTGAATGCCAGGCTCAAATCCTTCCTGTGGAAAATTGCCTGGGATATTATCCCTTCTAAAGCCAGACTAAAGGCCATTTTTCCTATCCCTCCTTCAGAGGCCCTTTGCCCCCTGTGCAAGGTTGAAGAAGATTCCCTTCCCCATCTATTCTTCAAGTGCTGTTTTGCCCGAATTGCCTGGAGAAATTCTTTCTGGCCTATGGACTCCATGGCTTGGTCCTCCATGAATCTCCCTAGTTGGATCAAGGGGATCTTAAATCCCCATATTACGTTTGGCATTCCTAAAGCTGAGTCTCATCTTTTCCAAATATATGCTGCTGTTTTTTGTGATATGTTATGGTTTAGCAGGAACAAAGCTCTTCATGAAGGGGTAATTCCAGATATTGCCAAACTAGCTCTCTCCATAAAAAAGACCTCTCTTTCTCATGCTGCAGCTTGGTTATCTGTTTCTCCTAGAGAAATAGAAGTTTGGTCCCCTCCCCATGAAGGCTCTCATAAGATCAACTTTGACACAGCAATTAGAGAGAATTTCTCTGCTCAAGCAGCCGTTTGCAGAGACCATAAAGGCAATATCATTAAAGCTATCTCCAAGATCAGTCCTCCCTGCTCTCCAAACACTGGGGAAGCACAAGCAGCACTGCTGGCAGCCTCTCTAGCAGTGTCTTTGAACCTCAGCAACTTCACCATCGAAGGAGACTCCCTTATTGTTATCACAGCTCTCAATCATCCTCTGATCATCCAAGATTGGCACATTGAAAAGGCCATAAAAGATACCTTAACTCTTCTCCCTCCTTCCCCTCAGTGGGAAGCAAAGAAGATCAACAGAAGTGCAAACTTCTGCGCCCATCATGTGGCTTATTGGGCCGCGGCTAGAGTCCACTCTGGCTGCATTCCCATTTTCCCTCACTCTCCTCTCCCTCCTTACTGTAGTGGTGCTGCACCACCTTCTGTTTTTTTTCCCCCTTGAGGGTTGTATGTTCTTGTGTTTCTAATGCAAAGTTTGGTACAAAAAAAAAAAAAAAAATCTTAAAGCTTACAATATTATCTTTATGAGGTGTTGGTTAGGGGTCCTATCAATTCATGTCCGTGTCTCTAGGTAAAATCTTGTTTAAGCATAGGTATAAGATTACATAGGTTAACCTTAATTTGACATATTTAATTAAACGGGTCAGACTTTTCAACACCAACGCGCTAATTTTTTGTTAGGTTAGTGGATCGTATCAAAAATTGTCAACCATAATGTCGCATATCGGGTTTGAGTTATGTCGTGGCATGTGTACAAGACTATATAGAGTAATCTTAACCTGATTCATTTAATTAAACAGGCCGAACCCCTCAACTCTAAACTACTAATTTCGTATTAAATTCGTGTTGAATTTATGAGTCGTGTAAAAACTTGTCGGCCATAATATTAATCGGTAATTGCAATTGTTGGTCTGAAGTTACAGGTCATCTTTGATTTAGTGTTTGAGGTGACCTTTGAGTTCGTGTTTGAAGAGTGCGTTCTAGACCTTCAGAGACTTTTTGTCCCCAAATGATAAATGCTGGTTTCATGCGCAAGTTCAACCTACATGTGCTTTCATTGTGCCCAAAATGTCTTAAGCAGCACTTCTCAACGGGTCAATTTTTTGTGTGTTTTTTCTTTTTTGACAAAAGAAAAGAAGATAGCGTGGGGGATAAAAGAAAAGAAGAACCTACATCTTCTTCTCTATAAAATAAACAAGCTACTACGCAGCTTAGAGACACAAAGACCCCAAAATTTCACTAATTAATTTATCTACTTCTATACTTAGTTTAATTATTTACCTCGAACGCTTAAATCTAAAATTCCCAAATGACCTAACTCCCTGAGCTGCAAGCCTGCAAATTCATACTATAATATTAGGCACACACTTTTGTTGGTAGTCAAAGTATTGAACTATCTTGTCCAACCAAATTGTGGGATCATCCACCGCATAACGGAAAAAATCCAGCTTAGCCGAACGAAACCCATACGGTAACGGTGGTGATTGTTCTCCACTCAACGTCTTGGTTCCACTCGAGTGTCGAGAGTTATTCTTGGCAGATGAACTGATCCCTTCTCCTTGTTGTCTTTTTTTGCCGATGACTCTCCCTTCTCGTTAGACTAGCTTGGAAATTAATTCTCTAAACTCACAGAAAGATGCCTCGTCATCTTCAACATTTCTTTGTCAAATTCCAATTTCTCAATGCGGTACAGGTTGGTAGCCATGCTCTGATACCAAATTGATAAGAACGATAGGTTGATAATGAACTCCAATTAGGACCCGTGACGAACCTTTAATACAATTCTCAAGGAATATCTATGTTGCTCCTCTCCTTGTCTTATATATACTACGATTAGTAACGAAATAATAAGAAGGAAAAAACAAGATATAAGAGCTTAGCTACTGATAGACGTAATACATAAGATGAGATAAAGATAGCACAACTAAGAGAACTACAGCTAGGATATATAATCTTTGCATTGATCCTTCTCTTCCTTGATAATCTCCTTAGCAATCTGATCATCTGCTGCTTCCCTCATATCCAAGTATCGTGGAATAGGATCATGAGGTTGCCCGAGTGTCCTACGTTGAGTGCTATGTTCACTACCCATGCCCGAGACGAGATGAGACAGCAAATCAGCTACCATCTCTGAGGATTGAATCAGTGGTAGACATGGAAGGACCAGAAGCCTGGGAAAAAGGCAATGACGTGAAATCAGATGATTCATTACTTGTAAATGTACCAAAAGAAGCACTGTCATATGGTAATTCCCGCAGATCAGCATCACCATCCAAAAACTGCACCACTTGCTTCATACTAGGCCTAGCAGCTGGTATTGAATGTGAGCAAAATAGGCCTAGTTTCAAAACCAATTCCATTTCCTCAACCACATAATTACCTTCCAAACTTGGATCACTAGCATCAAGGATATCTCCTTTTCTCCAGCACTCAGCGACCCAATCAACCAAAATCCGTTCAGGCAGTACCAGGCCCTCTATAGGCTTCCTTCCACAAGCCACTTCGAGCAAGAAAGCCCCGAAAGCAAACACATCACTGAAAGTAGTTGCCGTTCTTGTTCTAGTAAGCTCTGGAGCCAAATAACCCACAGTCCCTACCACACGGGTGGTTTGAGGATTGGTGCCATGGTCGTATAATTTGGCAAGCCCAAAATCTCCTAGCTTTCCATTTAATCCAGCATCCAATAGAACATTGCTTGATTTGACATCTCGGTGCAGAACAACTTGTTCCCACTCTTCATGGAGGTAAAGAAGCCCAGATGCTACTCCTCTGATGATTCCAAATCGTTGAACCCAGTGAAGATTGGGTTTTTCATTGCTATACAAGAACTTGTCAAGGCTTCCGTTGGGCATATAATCATACACCAATAGGAGTTCTCCCCTTCGCCTGCAATAGCCAAGGAGCTGCACCAAGTTCCTATGCCTCAGTCTTCCCATGCTAACGATCTCAGCCACAAATTCCTTCATCCCTTGTCTGGAATCATGTGAGATTCTCTTTACTGCAATTTGTAGATTAGACGAAGGAAGTATTCCCATATAAACCTTTCCAAAACCTCCTTCTCCAATAACCTCTGTGTCTTTGAAACCTTTGGTTGCTTTGTGGAGATTCTTGTAGCTGAACCTGTGGGGGCCATACTCCTCTTCCCAATCTTCTTGTAGTTCTTCATATTTCTTCCTCCTCAAAATGTAAGCTGCAACTCCGGCGACGGTTATCAGCACAACTGCTACTGCTATGAGAGAAGTCATGATCACTAGGCCTGGTTTGTCTTTCCCTTTCCTCTCAGGAAGTGGAGGGAGGCTTGCAACATCAAGGCTTTGTGCTGGTCCACTTTTATTAAAGCTCCATCCAAGAATGTAGTGGGAACTTGCAAGTGTACCTGTGGCTGAAGAGAAACCAACATACATGGATTCCAAGAGAATTTCAGACAGATCAATGGGTGTTGACAACAGAGGCCGGTCTGGTTTTGGGATTGTGGTTGGGGCGAGTGTTACATTGAGTAACTTTTCTGCTTCATCATAGTCTATCCAAAGATGCATTGGATTCCCACTGAGGAGCTCCAAGCTTATATTCTTCCCTTCTTCAATGGAAAAATACGTTGTAGGAGCTAATTCAACAGAGTCTATGCTGTTGACATCGATTCCCACATGATTTATAATATCTCCAAAATCAGCGCCTGGAACAGGATCAACCTCGATGGCCAAGATGTGGTTTGCTGTATTGTTGTTATTTGAATCATTGAAGAGCCCGAGAAACCGATTTGCATAAGCATGGGTGAAGTCTGTCGAGGGGCTGATGGTGAAGGCAATACCCTCACCGCCTAAGTTATCCACTTCAGGAACCATGGCAAACACAAAGTTTGTAGAAAATGAAAGAGACGAATTTGTGTCGAATTTTATTGGAAACTGATAGAAAGCACGACCAACTTCATTGTGTGAAAGGTTGGTTAGCTGCAGTAGACCATTGGGGTGGATTTCTGCGATTCCATCAAGACCCAGATTGGCTTGATCATGGAAGCCATTGTAGATGAAGCCCTTTTCATTTTGAGCTAGAGCCAAGGGAATATAGGAAACATAGAGAAGTATCAGAAAAAGAAGTGATCTAAGAACTATTGCCATTGCAAAAAGTGCTAAAACAAAATAAAAAATTCCTCTTTGTAGACAGATGAATGTCTCAAACTCCTAAGAAATGACACATGTTTGTAGAAATATATAAATATAATGTAAACACAAGAATAGGACTATATTTTTATACTATATTGAACAATGTATATGATTTGTAGAGAAATTATTCTAACAAAGCTAAACATTTAGTATCTGTCTTCAATCAATTAATTGCCTCACAAAGAAGATATATAGATTTTCTACTTGGAATTTTTATTTGATATGCACCATCCTGCTTGCTGCCACCTACGTTGACCATGATTTGGAAGATTCTAACCAAAAAAAGAAAAAAAAGAAAGATTCATCCAATGAATCCAGCCTAAATGGAAAAACATCAGCATTAATTAAGAAAAACCTCATTGGGTTAGCGGCGAAACAAAGAGCCCGGCATTTATCGAAACCAACATGTCTCACGGTCTCACCCACCAAAGAGGACGGGTTTGGTCAATGTCTATACTCCATTTTCATTTTTTTCAAACTTCGTGCGATAGAAATTTGATTTTTTCAGTGATAAAGTCTTTGCTCAAACCTTATGCAAAACATCACTTCAAATAAAATAGAAGAAAAATTCCAGTGTCAATATTTTCAACATGAATGAAATGTATTCATCGGAAAAAAAAGAAGAAGAAAAGTATATATACTACCAACTACCAACTACCAACCCTATTGGCCATAAACTACCAAAAAAATTTCCAATGCTAATTAAATATAATATTAATATATATTTTTTTTAAAATTTTATGAAGGACATTTTTATCGTTGGAAGATATTAATATTATTGATAGTTTAAGGGGGACATTGACACAATTGGTATTTTTGAGAGGGGATAAGGTATTGACAATAGAATGATAATTTAAGGGGAATATGCGTATTTTTTCAAAAAAAAAAAAAAAAAAGTGGATGAAATGTACATACATATACAAGCTAGACCTTGGAAAGTTTATTTTAGTTCATGCTATATATGGCTTCCTGTGAGAAACTTTGATCCTTAATACTTGATATCAATCACTTCATATATAAATACTCAAGGGAACTCTCATCTCAAGTACTTACTCATTAATGTGGCAATAATGCTATATGTACTTTTTTTTGTTATTTTATTAAATATTAATTTTCACTGTCGCGTTAGAAAATAAACACTTATGAGTAATTATTTGGTAGTTTGTGTATCACTTCTCAAATACTCATACAAGAAATTTGAATAGATAATATTAACCAAGTAAAACATCAACTTGCATTACAAATAATTCTTGGTAGCTATCGCTTGTCAACCTTAGAAATTAAGCAATTGAAAGCTTACACTCAATCTTAAAGCTTACAATATTATCTTTATGAGGTGTTGGTTAGGGGTCCTATCAATTCATGTCTGTGTCTCTAGGTAAAGTCTAGTTTAGGCATAGGTATAAGATTAGGTAGGTTAACCTTAATTTGATATATTTAATTAAACGGGTCAGACTTTTCAATACCAACTCGCTAATTTTTTGTTAGGTTAGTGGATCGTGTCAAAAATTGTCAACCATAATGTCGCATATCGGGTTTGAGTTATGTCGTGGCATGTGTATAAGATTATATAGGGTAACCTTAACCTGATTCATTTAATTAAACAGGTCGAACTCCTCAACTCTAAACTACTAATTTCGTATTAAATTCGTGTTGAATTTATGAGTCATGTAAAAACTTGTCGGCCATAATATTAATCGGTAATTGCAATTGTTGGTCTGAAGTTACAGGTCATCTTTGATTTAGTGTTTGAGGTGACCTTTGATTTAGTGTTTGAAGAGTGCGTTCTAGACCTTCAGAGACTTTTTGTCCCCAAATGATAAATGCTGGTTTCATGCGCAAGTTCAACCTACATGTGCTTTCATTGTGCCCAAAATGTCTTAAGCAGCACTTCTCAACGGGTCAATTTTTTGTGTGTTTTTTCTTTTTTGACAAAAGAAAAGAAGATAGCGTGGGGGATAAAAGAAAAGAAGAACCTACATCTTCTTCTCTATAAAATAAACAAGCTACAACGCAGCTTAGAGACACAAAGACCCCAAAATTTCACTAATTAATTTATCTACTTCTATACTTAGTTTAATTATTTACCTCGAACGCTTAAATCTAAAATTCCCAAATGACCTAACTCCCTGAGCTGCAAGCCTGCAAATTCAAACTATAATATTAGGCACACACTTTCGTTGGTAGTCAAAGTATTGAACTATCTTGTCCAACCAAATTGTGGGATCATCCACCGCATAACGGAAAAAATCCAGCTTAGCCGAACGAAACCCATACGGTAACGGTGGTGATTGTTCTCCACTCAACGTCTTGGTTCCACTCGAGTGTCGAGAGTTATTCTTGGCAGATGAACTGATCCCTTCTCCTTGTTGTCTTTTTTTGCCGATGACTTTCCCTTCTCGTTAGACTAGCTTGGAAATTAATTCTCTAAACTCATGGAAAGATGCCTCGTCATCTTCAACATTTCTTTGTCAAATTCCAATTTCTCAATGCGGTACAGGTTGATAGCCATGCTCTGATACCAAATTGATAAGAACGATAGATTGATAATGAACTTCAATTAGGACCCGTGACGAACCTTTAATACAATTCTCAAGGAATATCTATATTGCTCCTCTCCTTGTCTTATATATACTACGATTAGTAACGAAATAATAAGAAGGAAAAAACAAGATATAAGAGCTTAGCTACTGATAGACGTAATACATAAGATGAGATAAAGATAGCACAACTAAGAGAACTACAGCTAGGATAGATAATCTTTGCATTGATCCTTCTCTTCCTTGATAATCTCCTTAGCAATCTGATCATCTGCTGCTTCCCTCATATCCAAGTATCGTGGAATAGGATCATGAGGTTGCCCGAGTGTCCTACGTGGAGTGCTATGTTCACTACCCATGCCCGAGACGAGATGAGACAGCAAATCAGCGACCATCTCTGAGGATTGAATCAGTGGTAGACAT
This sequence comes from Corylus avellana, assembly GCF_901000735.1. Classification (NCBI taxonomy): domain Eukaryota; kingdom Viridiplantae; phylum Streptophyta; class Magnoliopsida; order Fagales; family Betulaceae; genus Corylus; species Corylus avellana. Next base: position 19,039,151 of record NC_081550.1, on the reverse strand, counting down.
GGAAGGACCAGAAGCCTGGGAAAAAGGCAATGACGTGAAATCAGATGATTCATTACTTGTAAATGTACCAAAAGAAGCACTGTCATATGGTAATTCCCGCAGATCAGCATCACCATCCAAAAACTGCACCACTTGCTTCATACTAGGCCTAGCAGCTGGTATTGAATGTGAGCAAAATAGGCCTAGTTTCAAAACCAATTCCATTTCCTCCACCATATAATTACCTTCTAATCTTGGATCACTAGCATCAAGGATATCTCCTTTGCTCCAGCACTCAGCCACCCAATCAACCAAAATCACCCGTTCAGGCGATCCCAAGCCCTCTATTGGCTCTATTGGCTTCCTTCCACAAGCCACTTCCAGCATGAAAGCCCCAAAAGCAAACACATCACTGGAAGTGGTTGCTCTTCCTGTTCTGTAAATCTCCGGAGCCAAATAACCCACAGTCCCAACCACACGGGTGGTTTGGGAATTGGTTCCATGGTCGTGTAATCTTGCAAGCCCAAAATCTCCTAGCCTTCCATTTAATTCAGCATCCAATAGAATATTGCTTGATTTTACATCTCGGTGCAGAACAACCTGTTCCCACTCTTCATGGAGGTAAAGAAGTCCAGATGCTACTCCTCTGATGATTCTATAGAGTTGAACCCAGTTAAGGTTTGGTTTTTCATTGCTATACAAGAACTTGTCAAGGCTTCCATTGGGCATATAATCATACACCAAGATGAGTTCTCCCCTTCGCCGGCAATAACCCAGTAGCTGCACCAAGTTTCTATGCCTCAATCTTCCCATGCTAAGGATCTCAGCCACAAATTCCTTCATCCCCTGTTTAGAATCATGGGAGATTCTTTTTACTGCAATTTGTAGATTAGACGAAGGAAGTATTCCTCTGTAAACCTTTCCAAACCCTCCTACTCCAATAACCTCTGTGTCTTTGAAACCTTTGGTTGCTTTGTGGAGATTCTTATAGCTGAACCTGTGGGGACCGTACTCCTCTTCCCAATCTTCTCGTAGTTCTTCATATTTCTTCCTCCTCAAAATGTAAACAGCAGCTCCAGCGACGGTTATAAGCACAACTGCAACTGCTATGAGAGAAATCATGATGACGGGGCTTGATTTCTCTTTCCTTTTCCTCTGTTCGGGAATTGAAGGAAGGCTTGAAATATTAAGGCTTTGTGCTGGTCCACTTTTATTAAAGCTCCACCCCAGAATGTAATGGTCACTCCCAATTGTACCTGTGGCTGAAGAGAAACCAACATACATGGATTCCAAGAGAATTTCAGACAAATCAATGGGTGTTGACAACAGAGCCCGGTCTGGTTTTGGGATTGTAGTTGGGGCGAGTGTTACATTCACTAACTTCTCTGCATCATCATAGTCTATCCAAAGATGCATTGGATTCCCACTCATGAGATCCAAGCTTATATTCTTCCCTTCTTCATTGGAAAAATACGTTGCAGGAGTTGATTGATTTGATATCATGCCGTTCACATCGACTCCCACATGATTCTCTGTAATATCTAAGAATTCAGGGTCGGGAACAGTATCAAGCTCGATGGCCAAGATGTGGTTTGTTGGAAGGCCGTCATTTGAATCATTGAAAAGGCCCAGATACCCATTTGCTAGAGCACGGGTGAAGTTTGTGGAGGGACTGATGGTGAAGGCAATGCCATGACCGCCAAGATTTGGCAAATGAGGAACCATGGCAAACACAAAGTTTGTAGAAAATGAAAGAGATGATGAACTTGTGTTGAACTGTATTGGAAACTGATAGAAAGCCCGACCAACTTGTTGGCGTGAAAGGTTGTTGGTTAGCTGCAAAAGACCATTATTGTGGTCGATCCCTGCCATTCCATCAAGACGCAGATCGGCTTCAAGGAAGCCATTGTAGATGAATTCGTTTTCATCTTGTGCAAGGGCCAAGGAAATACAGGAAACATAGAGAAGTAGTATCAGAAAATGAACTATTGCCATTGCAAAATGAGGGGAGAAAAAAAACTCTCTTTGTAGACAGAAGAAGGCTTTTACTTGTTTAAACATCCCAAACTCCTGACACATGGCACAGGTAATTAATGACCAAATAATTAAGGTAGGGAATTAAATCCGACTAAACATGACAAATTTTCTGTTTAAGCTAAACTTGCAGTATCTGTGTACTGTTCACATAGTCATGGCCGCCGGCAGCCAAAATGTGAACAACAAATAGGCCATATGCACCACACTTGTTGCCACCTATGTTGACTAATGACTATAATTTGAAAGATTCATCCAATTAAATAACTAATGATTATAGTTTGAGGGAAATTTCTGTTAAAAAAAAAAAAAACACCACGCTTGCTGCCACTTATGTTGACTAATGACTATGATTTGAAAGATTCATCCAATTAATTAACTACTGACTATAGTTTGGAGGAAATTTCTGTCTTAAAAAAAACCTCTTGGAGATTGTCGGTAAAACAAATAGCCCGGCATTTATCAAAATAAACAAATCTCCCACCAAATAGGACAGGTTTGGTCAATGTCAAAACTCCATTTATTTAATTTTTTTTTTTTTTTTTTTTTTTTCAAACTAGAAGGATAGAAAATTGATTTTCCAGTACCTTCTTGAATAAAGTCTTAATTTGCTTCATACATATATATATATATGAAAGAAAGGGATGTTTTGGATGTTAGTTTCATGGAATGAAATTATATATATATATATATATATATATATATATATATATATATGAAAGAAAGGGATGTTTTGGATGTTAGTTTCATGGAATGGAATTATATATATATATATATATATGAAAGAAAGGGATGTTTTGGATGTTAGTTTCATGGAATGGAATTGCGCCCAAAATGTCAAAGGCGTAACATCACTTTCAAGGTCAAGGGGTTTGGCATAATGTGGATAAAAGATCGAAAAGAATTCATTGTAAAAGAAAAAAATTGGATAAAAGAAAAGAAGTAATTCTCTATAAATAAAAGTTGCTATATATTACATTTTAATTCCGTAAAAGTTGTTATATATTGCATGTCGATGTGACTATTTTAATTAATTTTTTATTTGTTAACAATAAGTAATTTAAAAGTTAAAAGGAACTGTCACGTTATTATTGTGAAATAAAAATATAATTATTGTTAATTTTTTATTTTATTTTATTTTTTTTACCTTTAACGTATTTAGGTCATAAATGGGTTAATGCTGTTTATTTTTATAAATGGGTCAATTGACCCGTTTATGACCCGATTCATAACTTTCAATTTTTTTTTTTTAAAAAATTTTTATTATTATTTTTTTAAAAAAAGCTAAACGGGTCGTGTCGGGTGACCCGCGAAATTATCATGTTGTGTCCAAGTTTGGTGGGGTTGACCTGTTAGCTAAACGGGTCATGTTTGAGTTTATCCTAAATGGGTCGTGTGTCATTATAGATTTTAAATAGGTCAACCCGCCGACCTGTTTTGCTACCTGTAGCATAAACACATAAAAAAAATTCAAAAATTTCACATATTTCAATATTTCATTGTTAAGAGTTGTTCTTTTACATATAATGAACACTCTTTAAATAAAACTTATGACTTAAAAGACAATTGAATCCCTTTAAGAAGGAAACAATGAACTAATATAGAACCTAATATCTAAAGAAAGCAATTCGAATTAAAACTAATAATTTCCTAGTCTATCATGGGAATAAATAAAATGGCAATTTGACAGAAAATTAGGATATAAATATCAGCTGGGTCTTGAAATTGAAGGAAAAATCTTTTTTTTTATTTTTTTTTTATTTTTTTATATATATATTTAGAATATAAATATATGTATGTCAAAAAAGACAAGAATAGAGTGTTGGAAATTCTAGATGCCCACCTTGTAGGACCTCTTCTTTTTAAATGGAAGAAAATTATAGTTATTAGGGTCTCATTCATGGGTCAACATTTTCTATTAGGATTATTGAGAAAAAAACATGGAAAGAATATTAAATATCAATATTTAGAAAAACAACATAACTAGTTCTTGATATTGCTTTCTCAAGGTCGTCACAAATTGAAATCTAAGCAATATTTATGCTATGATCACTTTATTTGTAATGATTTAGAAAAAACGCTATTCACATATGCACTAAATAGCTATCGATCACTCCAAAAATATTAGTTAAGTTACAATTGAAATTCTTTAAATTTATTTATAAAGCTCGGTTTCATTTAATAATAAATTATTGTGTGATTTAACACTTATGATTAATCTCTTTATAATCCACCACCCCATGTAAGTAATTTATCTTCTTAATGTAGGGCGAATAACTTTCTGTGCTGTTACATTAATATGATATTGTTCAGTTTCAGTGAAAAATTTAGAAACTTATTCCTATTTCTTGCACTTCCATGCTATCTTATCTTACATGATATGATATATATATGAACCAATCACTATAGGCAATAAGCTTAGGAGATCCAGTAGGAATTGAAAGAGTAATCTATATATGTACTGTCAGAGAACCAAGAAGATATTGAATGATTTGACAAATAGCAGCCAGGCGAAGATGCAAAGGAGAAAACAAAGAAATTTTTTTTAAAAAAAAAACTCCAATAATTTTGCGAAACAAAACTCTCCCCTATTACGTGAATATGTAACAAGAATAGATTTTAGGTTATGAGTGAACTTAGACATTTTACATTCTAAGGCAACCTAAAACCTTTTTCAAACGTCATGTTCGAGATTAATTTTCTGATTTTTCTTTATTCATTGATCACCCTTTAATAAGAACAATATAACGACTTAAACTTAGAGTAAAACTCCAACACAACTTGAAAGTAAACTCCTACTTTCACTACAAAAAAAAGGTCGTTTCTTCACGTGTCAAACAGTAACATTTTTTTGGCACGTCAGTAAATGCTGACGTGTTAAAAGTAGCACGTCAGCAAATTATTTACTGACGTGTTAAAATGTACACGTCAATATTTACTGACGTGTTGAAAACAACACGTCAGTATTTACTGACGTGTTACTTTGGCACGTCAGTAAATTTGAACCAAATTTAATTGTGACATCATTTTAAAATTAATAAATAATTGGCTGATTATTTACTGACGTGTCAAATACTGACACGTCAATAAATATTGACGTGTCAAATTGACACGTCACAATTATTGACGTGTCAGCGACTGCGTCAATGACTATTGGCGTGTCAAATTGACCGCGTCGAGAGATTCCTATTGGCGTGTCCAATTTTGACCGTCAATAAATCTTGACGTGTCAATTTGACACGTCAACAATTGCTGACGTGTCAATTTGACACGTCAGTAAATATAATATATATATATATATATCTATAGGATTGATCCCAACATTATCAAATTAATTTAATATTGTACAATATGATTGAATTCCAATTAACATTCAATAAAATTAATTTTTAGAAAACAAACACCGGCCAGTACTTTAATATATATATATACTTCTCTTTTATAACACGTACCGTAACCCATGCCATTTGAACATTCAAAATTAAAAAAAAAAATAAGAAAATTCCCAACTGTTAGCCATGTTTTACTCGAGATACCGTATATATATATATAGCAAAACCATGCAAAAGGATATATATATAACATGGCTATTTAACGTGCATGCATGGTTCAAATTAGACTAAAGGATATATATATATAACATGCATTTTTCTCGATCTCATTCATTTAATTATGAGATACCAAATTTGGTATTTCATTAATTAAAATAATTAAAGTAACAATATTGGTGATAGATGATATTAAAGTTTTGACAAACACACACACACACATATATATATATATATATATATATATAAATCATGCACGCTATATATTATTTAGGTTTGAGCCATGCACGTTAAAATGAAATTGTTGTTAATTTGTAAGAGTAACTGCACTATTCACGTACATAAAATAAAACCAAATACATGAGAACTCAAATGAAATACAAAAGAGGAAAACATAAATTATATTAGTATTAATATAATTAATGCTATATTAATTATAAACATATAAACGTACATGTATATATATACATACAAAACAGACAAATATTAGTTATATTAGTATTAATATATATAATTAATACTATAACATATATATAAACATATTTATATATATACATATATTAAATAATTCCTGACGGGCCACTTAGGCACGTCAGGAATTACTGACGTGCCACATGTGGCGCGTCAGTAATTCCTGACGTGCCTATGTGGCACGTCAGGAACGTGCGTTGGGAAGGCCAGCGCCTGCTGGCCGTCCCATCGCACGCATACACAGTTGTTTTAATCATCATTTTTTTTTCTTTTGTTTTTTTGATTTTCCCTGATATTTTCTCTCTTTCCCCTGCTATTCCATTATCGCACGCACGCAGCACACTTCTCTTCTCCCGCGCGCCATCCCTGCAGGTATGGTTCTTCTTCATTTTCTTCTATCTCCTCCCTCACTCTTCCTCATTTTCTTCTAGCTCCTCCTTCATTTTCTCTGTGATAAGCTTAATTTATCTCTCTGCAGCAGCAACGTAGCACTCTCTCTCCTAGCTAGCTCTCTCCGGCGGCCACGTCCACTTCGCCGTTGCCGTCTCCGGCGATTCTCCGGCCAATCTGCTCCGCCAATCTCCACCATCTCTCCTGCAGGTATATATATATATATATATGTATATATATATATTGTTTTATTTTATAACTATAAATATTGATTTATTTTATATATAATATTGTTTTAATATTGCAGAATATTGTTTTATTGCATAATATTGTGTTGTTTTATAAATTTGATGTTTTATTCTGTCATATATTTCAATAATGCACTGGAATGAGTATTTGTGAGCATCTAATTGAGCTGAAATTTTTTTTCTTTTTAGGAATATCTAATAATTAATTACTTATTGTACGTTGGATATGCACATGCATGCAAAATGATGTTTCTCATGCTAGCTAGGTTTTTGTTTGAAAATATAATTGCTAAAGGTTGGCTTATTAGTAAAGAATTTATAAAACATTATATGAATTTTAATCTATCATTCATTTCAATATCGTTTGACCTTCTAATTAATTAGTACGTGTAGTGCGTGGTGATATAATATTTATAGAGATTTAGTTTAAGACTTTGTTTAATTAATATTCAACGTTAATGAGTTTTTTAATATTCTTTTAACCATAAACGTTATGGATTAATTTGTAAGTTATAAAGTCACACAACGCGAGGATTCAATCCGAATTACATGGATTTAAC
>NC_081550.1:19004400-19031821 GCF_901000735.1 Corylus avellana | reverse complement strand
AAAATGCTACAGAAAATCATCCTACCTAACGCATCCATCACAATGATGAACAACCTAGGGGACAAAAGGTCCCCATGTCTCAAACCGCAGGAACTACCAAAAAAACCAATGGGAGTGCCATCCACCAAAACCGAGTCCCCCCAAAACCACACCTCCTCAGCATGTACATTAGAAAATCCCAGTTAAAATGATCATAGGCTTTTTCTAAGTCCAACTTGTAGAGGATACCTGGCTCCCCACATCTTATTCTACTATCAAGGCATTCATTGGCAATAAGAACAGGATCTAAGATCTGCCTACCCCATATGAGGCATTTTGGGACTTACAATCTTAGCAATAAGAATAGGATCTAGGGTCTTCTTCAACACCTCTTAGCAATAATTTTGTAAATGCGACTCACAAGGCTAATCGGACGAAAGTATTTGGGATCAACAGCCTCTGGAATCTTCCGAATAAGAGAAACGAATGTAGCATTAAGGCTCCTTTCGAACTTACCACTAGCATGTTAGTCACAAAAGACCTTCATAATGTCTTCATTTAACACATCCCAGCAAGCTTGGAAGAACACCATAGAGAAACCGTCATGGCCATACGCCTTGTCACCATTCATTACTTTCACTACCTCCAACACCTTCCTTTCCTCAAATCTTCTCTCCAACCAAATAGACTCAACCTCCCCAATAGAATCAAATAAAAGACCATCCAACAAAGGACGCTAGCTGAATTGCTCGGCATACAACTATTTATAAAACTGGACAATGTGCTCGCTTATCTCCCACCCGGCTAGAAGAAAGTGTGCCATCAATCAACAAGGAATCAATGGAGTTCTTCCTCCTATTGGAGTTGGCCACTTGGTGAAAAAAAACTGTGCTTATCACCCTCCCTTAACCACAACACCCTCGATTTCTCCCTCCAACTCACCTCCTCGATTTGTCCCACTATTGCTTCACCCTATCCACAAAACCCTCGGACTTCAACCACATGTTTTCAAATTTGAAGCACCTACTTCCCCTATGAAAGTCACCACAATCAAGGAGAATTGGGAAATGATCCGAGCATAGCCTAGGAAGCCTTCTCTGGGACAAACCCATAAATTGTGCTTCCAAAGTCGGGAAAACAAGAAATTTATCAATTCTAGACCAAGAGGGAGACTCCCGATTATTCAACCAAGTAAAAGTACCACCAACAAAAGAGGGGTCCATCAGGCTCTGATAAAAAATGAAATGAGAGAATTCCATCATAGTTGGGCACAAGCGTGCTACACCAGATCTCTCACTACGAAACTGGGTGACATTAAAATCACCTTCAATACACCAAGGTAAGTTCCACCAACTAAACAAGCCGACCAACTCATCCCAAATTAACCTTCTATCCTTATCAGCATTAGGGCCAAAGATACCTGCAAAAGCCCAAGTAAAATGATCTTCAACATTTCTAAAGGTAACACCCAGCATGAACTCCCTCACACACTTGTCGATCTCTTCCACTATCCTCCTATCTCACATAAAGAAAACACCACCCGAAGCCCCTCTGGAATCCAAACAACACCAATCCACATGATGGAAACCCCACAAACTACACACTACACTATGAGACGTAACCTCCAACTTGGTTTCTTGAAAGCAAACAACGTCAACTTTCCAATCTCTAAGTAAATCTCTCACCCTTAGGCATTTATCCCCCTCATTCAGCCCTTTCACAATCCAAGATAAGATCTTAGGCTTCATTAAAAATTGAATAACCCCTCTCCTTTCCACTAGCACGGCTAGAAGTCTCAAATTTAGAATCATAATTTATAGAGCATTCCAATCTTTTTAACTCCCTATTGCCTTTAGAAGTGGAACCCAACACCGTATGAGAATGACTGGCTTCAATAACTATCAAAATCACCATAAACTGCTCCGCATAGCCCACACACGGGCCCCACTACACGATGAATTTCTTTGCTGTTTGCAAAACCCAATTCGAATGCTTCGACCTGAGATGACCGTATTTCCCCACTGCAGTCAAGGAATAGGAGCTTAGGGGAGTACACATCAAGGCTCCCTTCCTATTGAAAAGATCCAAAACCCAGCAAGGATCCGGGTCAATCTCAAATTGACTCCACCCAAACAAAAAAAGGCAGAGGAGGATCTACCCCCTTAATACCAGTATGACTTATCTCCCACAACAAACCCGACGAAGAGCAAGCAGCTGGACCATCAACTGGGCCAACGGGGGACAGCCAGCAGCTGGGTTTGTTTAGGTAACACCAGAAACTGACCCACAGGGAAAAGGGAACATCGGATTGGGATCAATCAGGGTTGTACCCATAGCTGGCAAGCAGGGAGGAGAAATCTGGACAGGACTACCACCAAGAATAATTCAATTACCACTACCAAATCTCCAAGAGCACTAACATACCAATAAGAAAGCTTCACTCCTTCTGTATGATACATGCTACATTCACCGTTCACAAATCAAATTACTTTGACTGCTCCCTTTGCTAGTTGATAAATTTCAATTTAAGGAGATAATCTAGACATTTCAGGTTGTCATCATGTTTGCAGCATAGGAAGATTGTTGAGTGATACTTCAGTGTAAATATTCCAAATCTTTTAACATGAAAAAGCAGCTTCCAATTAGCTTCAGAATGCAACTTTGAATGAAAATAGAAGCAATATCTCACATACAGGACGCTCAAAAGCTGCATTATGGATCATATAATCAACACCAGCACCCGGAAAAAACGATTCTGCTTTCTCCACAGCCTCTTTGAGAGAATCTTCACCAGATGTCAAATCCAACGGTAAAATCTTCACTTCACCAGGTGCATGTTTACCTACAGGCATGCCACCCACACAATAAGAAGAGTACAATATTTGAAAATATTTGAAAGGTCTTATCAAAACAAATACTTGAAAGCTTATGTCAAGATTCAGTGAAAGGGCATACCAACGAGCTGCTTCTTGACTCGCTCCAATTCAGCTTCATTCCGTGCAGAAAGAATAAGCTTGGCACCTAATCTTGCAAGTTGTTTAGCAAGAATCTCCCCTTCACACCCAACAATAGAACAGGAAAAATGAGATGATGCATTGATTGTTAAATTATCAGTTGCCCCAAAAACTTAAGTTGATAGGAAGGCATGAAATTATATAATTAAAATTTAGCATTCCTCCTTACAAGTGGATCAACTCCTCAATAAATAGAATCTCACACATGCAACATTTATCTTAAATGGAAAGTACAATATGGAGCTAGAGTTCGAACTCAAAACCTCTACTTTGATACCATATTAAATCATCAGTTGTCTTAAGAGCTTAAGCTAATAAGAAATTGTGAATTTAATTATTTAACCAATATTCTAACACTTATTATGTAAAAACAATAGTTGGCAAGAAGAAAAAATAAATATGGGGATTATTAAAAAAAAAAATAAGGATTCCAAAACAAAAACCTCAACATGTTGACTGCACAAAAAGAAACAGAAGATGAGGCTTGAATAAACTCTTAGTACTGATTTATTCTCGATTTTTAGTTTTTACTATTTTGATAAGTAATTTAGATTTTATTTGTTAGAGGGATTTAGGGTTTGCATGTAAAGAGAAGAAAGAAGAGGCTTTTATGTTTCACGTAGCCTTCTCCTCTCATACTTCATATATATATATATATATAATGTAACATTGAGTACAAAGACCAAAATACCCCATATAATATATTAACCCTAATATGCTCATCTAACACTCCCCCTCAAGCTGAAGCACATATATCATATAAGCCCAGCTTGGAACAAATAAACTCTAACTTCTTTCGACACAAGGACTTTGTAAACATATCAGCTAGTTGATCTCCAGACTTCACAAATGGTGTAGATATATCTCTACTGAGTATCTTATCTCGAACAAAGTGACAATCGACCTCAATATGCTTAGTTCTTTCATGAAAAACAGAGTTAGATGCAATATGTATAGCGGCTTGATTGTCACAAAATAACGGGATAGGAGTAGGAGCAGTGAATCCAATCTCCTGTAGGAAATGTTGTAACCACGTCAATTCACTAGCAGTATTAGACATTGCCCTGTATTCTGCCTCAACACTCAACCGTGCCACCACCGTCTGTTTCTTACTTTTCTAAGTCACCAGATTACCACCCAAGAATGTGCAATACCCTGTAGTAGATCGCCTATCTGGGAGGGAACCTGCCCAATCTGCATCAGTAAACCCTTCTACCTGGAGGTGTCCATTCAGTCTATACAATATCCCAAGGCCAGGAGCTCCTTTCAAATATCGAATAATACGAGTAACAGCTTCCCAATGTAAAACTCTAGGAGCCTCCAAGAATTGACTAACAACACCAACTGCATATGAAATGTCTGGCCTAGTAATAGTGAGATAATTCAACTTTCCAACCAAACGACGATACCTACTAGGATCTTCAAATAATTCTCCTTCATCTTTTACTAATTTCTGATTAGGATCCATTGGAGTGTCAATAGGACGAGCACCCAGAAGACCTGTCTCTTCTAACAAATCAAGTGCATATTTTCTTTGAGATAAATTGATACCCTTTCGGGATCTAGCAACTTCAATCCCCAAGAAATATCTGAGTTTTCCCAAATCTTTAGTATGAAACTTCTGCTGTAAAAACAGTTTCAATCGAGCAATACCTCCTGAATCATCACCTGTAATCACAATGTCATCAACATATACCACAAGAAGAATGTAGCCTGCATTTGTATGCAAGTGAAATACTGAATGATCTGTCTGACAACGCTGAAGACCAAACTCCATAACGGCCTCAGAGAACTTCCCAAACCATGCCCATGGAGATTGCTTGAGACCATACAAAGCCTTTTTTAACTTACAAACACAACTCCGATACTCACCCTGAGCAACAAACCCAGGTGGTTGCTCCATATAAACTTCCTCATGTAAATCCCCATGTAAAAAGGCATTTTTGACATCCAACTGAAATAAGGGCCAATTAAGATTAGCAGCCAAAGAAATAGGAATACGAACGGAAGAGATTTTGGCAACTGGAGAAAACGTCTTATCATAATCAATACCATATGTCTGTGTATAACCCTTAGCAACCAAACGAGCTTTCAACCGTTCAACAGAACCATCAGGATTAAACTTAACCGTGTATACCCATTTGCAACCAACAGTCTTCTTAGCAGGGGGTAATGGAACAAGTTCCCACGTACCATTTTGATGTAAGGCCTTCATTTCCAATTCCATAGCTTGCCTCCAACCAGAGTCAAATAAGGCATCCTGTACTGTCTTTGGGGTGGAAACAGTTGAAAGATGGGAAATAAAGCAAGAATGGGAAGGAGATAAAGAACTAGTGGATACAAACTGACTGATAGGATGTTTAGTAGTGCAAGAACGTGTACCTTTCCATAGGGCAATGGGCAAGGAATCAAATGCAGGTGCCAGCGGATCCAAAGACGGGGAGGATGATGGTGGAGGTGCAGGAGCTAATGGTCGTGGCCGACGTGTGGAGAGGAGCAGGTGAAGGTGGAGGCAACATGACAGACTTAGAGAGATATGGAACAGGCAGCGGAACAAACGCGACATCAGGCTCAAGGGTAGACGCTCCGAAAGACGCATCAACAGGAAAATAGGAAAGAGACTCAACAAAGGTGACATCGGCGCTAGTAAAGTAGCGGCGAAGAACAGGACTATAACAATGATATCCTTTCTGAGTTGTGGAATAACCAAGAAAGACACATTTGGTAGAACGAGGATCAAGTTTATCATAACCAGGACCCAAATTATGAACATAACAAACACACCCAAAAACCCTAAGTGGTAAGGCAAATGGGGGTGAAGAACAGTATAAGAGAGAATGAGGAGAAGCACCATCTAAGACCGAAGAGGGCATTCGATTAATGAGGTAACAAGCAGTAAGAACAGCATCACTCCAAAAATGTTTGGGGACATGCATATGAAATAAGAGACAGCGTGTAACATCCAATAAATGACGATTCTTGCATTCAGCCACTCCATTTTGTTGTGGAGTGTGACCACATGATGTTTGATGGATAATGCCTTTATCAGACAAATAAGAGGCAAAAGAACTAGATGTGTATTCTTTGGCATTATCAGAACGCAAAATACGAATTTTCTTAGTAAATTGAGTCTTAATCATATTACGAAAAATCGCGGAAAACAGAAAATAACTCTGAACGATTTTTCATTAAAAATAGCCAAGTCATACGGAGAAAAATCATCCACAAAGGTCACAAAATAATGAAATTTATTGGATGCAATATTCATTGGACCCCATACATCAGAATGAACTAACTCAAAAGGATGTGAAACACGACTAACAACTCTTGACGGAAAAGAAACACGACGGTGCTTACTAAGCTAACAAGCTTCGCAAGACACGGACAACTCGTTTCGAAGACTCGGGACTTGATGCTTCAACGTAGGAAGGGAAGGATGACCAAGACGACAATGCCACTGAAGAGCTGAGGTTGACGACTGTAAAGCACATGAGGAAAATGAAGGTGCAAGATCCAGATAATATAAGCCACCAACTTCATGCCCCATACCAATCATCCTCCTCGTCTTGAGATCCTGAAAAATGCACAAAGAAGGGTAAAAATTGACAGAACAATTAAGAGCTTTGGTAATTTTACTAATGGATAACAAATTAAAAGGAAAACCAGGGACGTGTAGAACATAAAGCAACTCAATATCAGGACTCAAATGGGTATGGCCAGAGCCGGCTACAGTGGAGAGGGAACCATTAGCTAGGGTGACACTGTGGGGTGTATCAACAGGACGATAATCAGAGAGAGTAGTGGACGAACCAGTCATATGCTCATTGGCGCCAGAATCAATAATCCAAGAGTCGCGAGTGGAGGATAAAAGACAGTGAGATGCAGTACCTGACTGAGCAAGAGTAGCAGTGGAAGAGGTAGAAGCCCGCTTATGGGTTAAGAACTGAGCATACTCATCTTTCGAAATGGAGATCAAATCATTCTCGAAGTGTGAGCTCGAGCTAACAGGTGGTCCAAATGGAGTTGGGAAATCAGCGTGAGAAGCAACCTGATTGGCCAACCCAGATGGTGTGCCATGTAAATCCCAACAAAAATCCATAGAATGGTTAGTACGACCACAATGAGTGCATTTGCGAGGCCCACGACCTCCAATGTGACCTCCACCTCGAGAATCACGTCCACCACGAAAACCACGACCACCTCGTCCCCCACAAGAACTACCATAACTTCCACGGGCAGCAATAAAGGCAGTGCGCTCACCAATACGCTCAGAACTTATCTGAGAGCTATGATCAATAAGATTAGCACGCTAAATCCGAGAAAAGACTTCAGGAAGTGAGGGAAGTGTAGAACCCCCCAAAATCTGCGCACGAACCGACTCAAACTCAGGTTTCAAGCCAAGAAGAAACCGAACCACATCCACATCTTGACGTTGCTGTTCCATTTTCTTCAGGTCCTTAGAGAGCGGTTGGTACAAGTTTCGCTCCTTACAAATAGCCACAACTTGGTTGTAGTACTCATCCACAGTTTGATCACCTTGTTCAAGTCCAAAATATTGTTTACACACTTCATAAATCCGAGTAATATTCCTAGTTCCAGAGTACATGTGACTAAGATGATCCCAAATGTCCTTGGCACTAGGCAAGTAGATGCATGAAGATCCAATGTGAGACTCGATACTACTCAACATAAGAGAGATAATTTGATTATCTTCTTGTTCCCAAAGGCTAGGAGGATCTCTGTAGGCATACCCAAGGTTAAGTGAATAAACAAACCCTTGCCTTTGAGAAAAACTTCAATAGACCTTGCCCAATAAATATAATTCTTTCCATTGAGCTTCACAAGAGTCATAGGAGCATTAACGAAGGAAGTTTCAAGTTTAGAGGCCATAATCTCAACAACAAAGAAGCCAGACTCCACAGAAATACAAAAATAATAATAGAAACTGTAACAACCACTTAAAAGGAATGAAAAAAAAAAAAAAAAAAACTCGCCGGAGACCGTCGAAACTCGTCGGGGACAGGCAGACCATGCCGGAAATCCCACTGGAAAGACCAAAACCAGAAGCTAAACCAAACAGGGACCTGCGCCGGAGACTTACCGGAGGCTTGCCGAAAATACACGGAAACACGCCGGTGTCTGACAAACCTTACCGGTGATACCAAAAACCATGGCGACAGACCCAAGCAACTACCATAGAACACGCCGGCAAACCACCACAGACTCAGTCGACGACCCAGTTTCTGCCGATCATCACTGTAACCTGCCGGCAGCCATATACTTCACCAACAACCACAGACTAGACCGTAAATACACCACAAACCACACCGGCGACCATCTATCCCTAATCACTATTCGCGGGCATGAAGCCCACGTCTCACAATTCCACGCTCAGTAGAATAAAACTGAAATTTGGGTAAAAAATATATTAATAAAGAAGGGAGGAAGAAGCGGGGTGAGAGAGTAATCAAATGCAGTCAATAGTTATGGCTCTGATACCATGTTAGAGGGATTTAGTGTTTGCATGTAAAGAGAAGAAAGAAGAGGCTTTTATGTTTCATGTAGCCTTCTCCTCTCATACTTCATATATATATATATATATATAAACGAGTGTTGTTGTTTGGAAAATGGTCCCTCTATGCATTATGTGATGCCTTTGGTTAGAAAGGAACGAGAGATGCTTTGAGGATTCTGAGAGATCATTGGAAGAGCTCACGCCTTCTTTTTCCATACACTTTACACCTGGACAGCGGCTTGGCTCGCTCCTATAGTTATTAGCTATCTTGATTTCCTTGTTCTTTTTTCTTCTTCTAGCTAGTCGTTTCCCTTGTATACCCCTTGTGTACTAGGGTTGCGCCCCTCTGCGCTTTTGATATATAAACATTACTTATCAAAAAAAATATATATCTAATGTAATATTGAGTACAAAGACCAAAATACCCCATATAATATATTAACCCTAATATGCTCACCTAACATTATTAAAGAAAACAGAGATGTCGAGAAACAATATGTACGCAGACTTCTCCTTCTACAATCCATCATTTACAAGAATAAAAGAAGAAACTCAATGAGAACAACTCAAGTAAAAGAAAAAGATGCAAGGAAGAAATGAGGAAACAAGAATTCCCCTAAAAAGTAAAATCCAATGGAACAAATATAGGACCTTGCTTTCTGTAATCTGGCCAGTATTCACCAGGTTAGATAAATCACCACCAGTGGTCATGGATACCCTCAAGCCTTTAGTGCTATGAACACCAAAGCCACAACCATTATAGTTAGAACAATTTAAAATGCTCTCTGTACAGAAAATTTTCCACCAGAAGGCAAAGTCTGTTTCTGCACAGATACCATTTATTAGGTGATGGTTCACCAAAAGAGAAAAAAAAAATGAAATTTTCATATAGGTTCTTTTCTACCAAAAAACCATACATGTAAATAGCACTCAGATTCAACCACTTTCTGGGAGTTTCATAACCCCCAGTAAGGCTATCATGGTTCAGATCTAATTGTGCTAATCCGCCTACCTAGATAGGCGAACCCACTCTACATCCTCAGATTAATGGTTTCAAAAATTAAATAACACGTAAGGTTCAAACCTGGGAACAAAAGATGATAACAACCCTGGTAACCACCAAGCTATTACTTAACCCTTTTTAGCATAATGGTTAGAACCTAAATATCATCCTTCCCTTGGATGCTAAACATTTCAAAAAATATAACTATCAAGATAGATGCAATAGATGAGTATGTAAGTAGGCATGTATATATGCATTTATTATGCCACTTTGAAGCTGCTCGTCTTCTATTGATTTAGCATGGTATCAAAGCTTGCTTTGTTGGTTCTTGAACTTCATGTGCTAGACCCCTGTTTGTTTTGTTTTGATTTCAGTTGATTCATTCAACCCGTTGTGTCTCAAATAAGGCTGTAAAACAAGCTGAGTATTGGGGGAGTGGGTGGGAAGGGTTACCATGGAAATAAGCTTCATCTCAGATCTCAAATTCTTGTTCATGGTTATCTAAAGGGTCTTAAAATAGCTATTGTTAAGGAATTCCACAACAGTTGGTACTTTATATGGGCATATGAGCAGGTTGGTTTCACCATCAACTAACTTAAGTTTAGCTCATACTTTCAGCTGGTTGATTTAGCATGGTATCAAAGCTTGCTTTGTTGGATCTTGGACTTCATGTGCTAGGCCCCTGTTTGTTTTGTTTTAATTTCAGTTGATTCATTCAACCCGTTGTGTCTCAAATAAGGCAGTAAAACAAGCCGAGTATTGGTTGTTTGAGCTCTGCTCATCTAAATAAAACTCGAGCTCAAGTTTGAGCTTTCAAAGTTTCAAACCTTGGCTTGACTCCAGTAATTTTTTCTGATTTTGAGAAGCAAGAATAATACAATAAAATTTAAATAAACAAAAATATCTTGCAATGTAGAGACCAAGTACAAGTGTTCGTTGAAGAGGAAGAGGAGGACCCAACAGCTAAATTGTTGGGACTAATCAAATCATCTGCATTTTTGAAGCTCAGACAAAGCTGAACTAGCAGAAGAAAAATGGTTTGGTTCCTTGGGATGCTTACCCAGCCCTTGTGGATATTACTAGCCCTCGTCTCCGCCAAGCGCAGATCCACCTCCACTGCAACCATCCCCAACAACTTCCCACTGCTCAATCCACACGGCGTCCCTCTCTACCCCGTGTAGACCACAATCTGCAAGACCGGGTTCTTGCGATTCTCAACAAGTTTGTCAACGTGGGTCTTGTTCAAAGTGAAGCAAGTGGCCGGGGAGTGACCTCGGGAGGAGTGGGTTTGGCTTTCTTGAACAATCAAAGGGACCGTAGTGTACTGGTAGGGAAGTTCTAGAGTTTTGATCTTGCAAAAGCATGGGGACGTGGAGGGGTGTATGCCAAAAAAGGAGGCCTTGGAGGCTATGGGATACTTCAGGGCAAGGTTTCCGACAAGGATTTGCAGAAAAGGGCACGGATCTGTAACGGATATTAACTGATGAATAAAAGAAAAAATGGGTGTGTGTGTTGTAGATGGTGAAGTGTAGAGACATGATGCTGAAGAGATGAGGCAGCTACAGGCTCAAGTTAAGCTTTTGTGTTCAGGTTGGATACTTTAACAGCCATCACTTAACTCAACTCACCATCTTTAGGCATGAAAGCAGATATGAATAGATATAAGCAGAAACCAGCAACAATCCCAAACTTTTCTGTTTTTGTCAACTCCCAGTCTGAACACATGTCACATCTTAACCATAAATAGACCACCAATTAAAAAGCCCTAATAAAACTATAATCATAGAATGGCTATAAGCTCTACCAACAGTAAATGTGGATAGCAGCAGTATTATGTCCTCAGTCAATGGTTATGGTCTGCCACTCTGCCACAAGAAAACTTCAACTCATTGGCTCAAAGAAGAGTTTTCTAAAGCTACTTCAAGGTAAATGATTAAGGGGACCAATAGTGGTATTTTCCAGACATAAAGGACACATGGCACACCAATTGTATCACTTTTACATCTTAACTTAAAACTTGGGATGTGTTTCATTGGCTCACAGAATAGCGAAATTATCCATCAAATATTGAACACTCTGCCCGTATTTTGCATTGGCGTAAAAACAAAAAGCCCCAAAACACTACCCTTACTTTCAACAAAACTTTATTTTGCATTTTCAGGAGTGGAAAGTACATCATCAATTGGGCCAGAAGGCAGTTAACAATAATTTTCTCCCACCGTAGCAAGCCAAATTAGTAATTTCCTAACACATCAAAGTTCAAAATCAGACAAAATACTGGTTCTTCATTAAAATCAATGAAACCGCTTTAGCAAAACTTGCATGTCGAATTTTGACAGCAACAAATATCATCGTAATCACCAATATTAGTAATGAATTCACACAACCAAAGTAATTGTCATCACCATGATAGTAGCGATAAAAACAACGGTTATAGTAACAATGACAACAAATGCAGCTGATGAACATTTCAAAGCAACCATGAATGAATATCCATAAACCGACTTCACTTATCAAAAAAAAAAAATCCATAAACCGACTTCAGATTAGTTCAAAAAAAACATCTGCTTTTGAAAAGCAAACGCAGATAGAAATTCAATAAAGTTGTACATAACTTATGCATTGACAAGTTACAAGTTCGACCCAATATATATTTATATATATATATATATATATATATATATATATATATAACTTGAACTGAACATAAAAATAAAAAATAAATAAATTAAAACCATCAACATGAACATCCAATCATCACCATAAAACATCTATTGCTCTCTGTATAAGCATAAATTCAAAAGGACCAACCGTATTCGACATTGATACAAAATATATAACATAAAAATTGCATACCGATTCCGCGGCTAGCTCCAGTAATCCAAACAACCTGGAAGAACATTATAATAGAATGCCTAAAAGTATTAATTAAGGTCTAAAACAATAATACAGTGTAAGAAATGAAAATTTTAATTACCTATATCAAAATTATATTTCTTACCTTGTCTTCAATTGCTTCGCGCTTTACATGCCTTTTCGACGTCAAAGTGAAATCCCCTACAAAAAAAAAAAAAAAAAGACACCCCGAATCAAACCACGCGAGCTAGGAAATTCCATCTTCACCAGCCAAATTAAACTACAGAGAGAGAGAGACAGAGAGAGAGAGAGGTCCTGTGTAATTACCATCAGCGGTGATGAATTTGAATGAGAGGAAGAGAAAGAGAGAAATGAAGAAGAGGGAAAGCAATATGGCCATGTTTCTTCAGAGTTTCGGCTGAGAACTCGGAAAGTTGGAAACACTGGTGCAGGGATAAAGCTCAAGTATCCCAGAGGCTACCATTGACTTTGGATTTTGGATCCATTTCCGAGGTTACATTCCAGTTCGTATGACAATGAAGCACAGTTGCGTTAAACTCCACGCCAAAGTGATACTTGCAAGTAATTCATTCATTATTCCTATTTTTTTATTTCTAAAAAAAATTTCAAAATTTATGTGCGGTAGTCCTTTGATTAAAAAAAATTAATCACTATACACCAAAATTTACGAGTAAAAATGTGGGCGGTATACGCTATCGACACTTATTTGCTATTCGCTATCTGCCATCTATATATGCGAATGCGGGTAGCTAAAATCACTATCTACATATGCGAATGCAGATAATAACCGTATTCGCATTTCTTTTATATATATATATATATATATATGTGTGTGTATTTAATTAAATTCACTAAAACAACGCCGTTTTGGATTTAATAAGTTTATGACCTTTAAATTATGTTAGGTTTTTTTCTACTATCATCTCAAAGTCGTACCTCACGCTTCACAACCACGACCTTTTTTATCTTTTGCCAGATTTGTAATTTATGTTTTTTTTATATTTGCTCGATTTGTATTGTTGTTGGATTTCACTGTGGTAAAATTGTTCTGAGTTAATTGCCTTATACTTTCTTTGCTACGGAAGTAACATAGTAATAAAGTAGACATTATATTATAGTAGACTGTTTAATATGAATTAGATTTCATTTAAGATTCATTTAGATTAGTTTTGTCAATAGTTTTATATTAAAGATAAACATGCGTCTTTTTGTATTTCAATTATCTAGCTATTTGTTTTATAAAGTTAATATTGCATTAGTTATCTTTCTACGAATTTATCTCCAAGCGAGTGTAGGAGTTCTACTCCAAGTCCAAGTCGTTGTAATGTTCCTATTTAAAGGATGTTATTTTAATAAAAATAAATCAGAAAATTAATCACAAACCTTGAAAAAAGTTTTAGCTTTCCTTAAAATCTGAAAGATCTAGGTTTCCTCAAAATCTAAAGTATAGGTTCCCTCATAACCTAAATTCTATCCCTGTTACATTGGTGGGGGAAAAACCCCTCCTTTACGCAACTACTGCATATAAGTTATTCTCCTTTTTGTCACACCAAAACCTTCTTGTTTGGCATATTGCTTATAATATGATAAAACATCTTCTTCAGAATCAAACATCATACCGACTTCCGGTTTTTCAACCATTTGATTTCCAATAATAATTTAATCCAACCCATCAACGTCTTCATTATCATCCACATCTAAAGCACATTCAATTTGATTTTCATCTATATTATAAAGAAGAAAACAAAGTTAAGGAAACAATTAACATAGTTTAACAAATCAAATCTTATTTTATTTAACTAACCAATTGGAGATCCAAAATGAGGGTAAGGATCTTCATCATTGTTCACATTCATCATTGCCCCCGGTTCACAAATTACAAGAGATCCTGATAGATTATACCCAAACAATTAATCAAGAAAAAATATCAAGATTGATAATTTAAAAAAATAAAAAAATAAAAAACATGTATTAACCAATCCAAAAAAAAAAAAAAAACTACATCCCAATCTACACAGATAACACAAACAATAAGAGAATCAAACACCATCTTACCACCCACTTTTCCAAAGCTCAACCCAACAAAAAAAAAAAACACAAAAAATCTCACCAATAAAGACCCCCAATCGTCCATTGCAAGAACAAGGCTAACAACTCAAAAATAAAGACACCCAATCCACCATTGCAATCAAAACTAACAACTTAGAAATCAAAAAATTTCGCTAAAATTAAACACTTACCCAGATGATTCCTGTATGGTTTGGTTTTCTGTGGCTTTCGGTTGCTGGAGCCTGGAGCTTTCCGGTGGAAGGTGGAGGCTGTGGCTTTTGGGAATTTTTTGCGAGAGAGAGAAAGTTAGAGCGAGAGTGGGTGGGGAAGTGGGGAACGTGAGCAAACAGAGGAGGGAGAGAAGCTTACTTTTCATTTTGAAAATTTTGGGCTAGGTGCAATGTGGCTCAGCCACGTCTGCTTCCACGTCAATTTGGAACCAAGATTCCGGAAATTTTTCTGGCTCTCTAGCACTCCTCGTGGCTGTGGATAGGTTTACAAAATATGACAATTTTCTATCTCTCTCTCATCCTATACTTTTTCTAGGGTGGCCCAAATGTTTTTGGCTAATGTCTTCAAGCTACACAGAATGCCTAAGACAATAGTGTCTGACAAGGACCCTACATTTACTAGATCGTTTTGGAGAGAGCTCTTCCATCTCCAGGGTATATCCCTTGCCTTCAATTCTACCTATCACCCTCAGTTTGATGGACAAATAGAATCATTGAATAAATGATTAGACACTTATCTTCGGTGCTATGCAGGATCATAACCTAAATAATGGAATACTTGGCTACCTATGGTGGAATCATGGTACAATACCAATCACCATTCCTCCACAAGGTTCGCTCCATTTGAGGCCGTTTATGGATATTCTCCACCCTCCTTATTATCATATGTTTTTGGTACTTTGGCAAACATGGCAATGGACGCCCAGCTCAAGGACCGCAACACTGTCATTATTCTTCTAAAGGAAAATCCACTGCAACCCAAAATTGTATGAAAACACAAGCTTAAATTAACATGGCTCAACGGCTTTTGAATCACCAACACTGGATCCGAAAACCCCATGTTTAGAATCGCCTTGGGGATTGAAGAACGGTAGGCCATGTTTTCTCTCAACGTGCTGAGAAAATTTATATACGAGGTAATTCTTTTCTGCAATGTTTAAATGGTTTCTTAGCATATATATATATATATATATATATATATATAAGTTTATTAAGTCGGTGTTGCATTATGCTTTCCTAATCCTATAAGGAATTGAAAATACTAAAATTCGGATTATATTGTTTTGTAGAAATATAAATCCAAAAAGAATATACAAAAGACAACAGAAATTGGTCCTAAAATATACGTTAACTCTCTTTTTATTTTTATTATATATATATATATATATGATTTATCATTTTCCCTCTTGGATTTGAAAACTACGAGTACTCTCTCAACCTCAAATATTGGTCTATTTACTTATTTATTTGTTTGCATGCTTTTGGCCTTATCCTCCTAGTTCATTGTCGTCTAGCCATAAAAAGGTTGCAATCTTCTAGAAATCAATTGCTATGCGAAAGAATCTGAAATTGTTTACTATATTTTTTGGCCCATTTCAAATTCTACAGAGGATTGGCTCCGTCACATACAAGCTGGATTTACTCACTAATGCACGCTGCCACCTGATCTTCCATGTCTCATACCTCAAGTAGAAATTAGGCCAGCACTCCACACCCCTATCGACGCTGCCTCATGTTGATACACATGGAGAAATTAAGCTGGAACCGGAGCAACTCCTAGATCGGCGCTTGACAAAAAAGAAGGGCCGGGCTATTACAGAAGCTTTGGTTCATTGGAAGGGACCTCCGTCTGAGGATGACATTTAGGAGGACTTGTGGAACATATAGAGCCAATATCCTCACCTTGTGGGCAAGGTGCTTTGAAGGGGAGAAACTTGTTATGGGTGCAGTTTGTAGGATTGGGTTATGGCTATGAGTGACTCAGTAGCAGTGACACGGTGTGAAGATGAAGTGGGGAGACTCTAGAAGATTTCTCTACACAACTGACATCTATTATCATTTAAAGGCTCATTTCATTTACTTTGTTGTTTTGCCTTTGTCGTTTTGCTTTCAAATTGTATTTGCATTTTATGTTTAAACTTGCTATGTTTTGTAACATTCCCTCAAGCCTTCGTTTTGTTGGCTTGTGAGAATGGCTGGGAATTCTGTTAGAAAGGATTCTAATAGAATGCGTGATATAAGGGGTAGGCTAATGGGTAGAAGGTAGATTTTGGAAGACATTGCATTTGCCTAAATCTCTAGAGAGTGAACTCTCTCGAACCAGCTCTATCTTTTAATACCATTTCTTAGTATTTCCTCCATTGTAATTTTCAACCTTCATATGTTCATTTTCATTCACAATCTCACTGAAACACTACACTACCAATAAACACATATTACAATAGCATTGTGAGATATGAGGGCCTTATTTGGCTGGGCCAAATTTGGTTTTGTTTTGGGTTTTTTGTTAAAACCCATGTGAGTTTCTTGTTTGGCCCTTCTAGTCCAAAACCCAAAGTGAAAATGAACTGAAAATGAACTCCTTGAAAGATGAGTGCTAGCCCAAATTTTTGTGTCTCGGCATCCAAAGCCCAACGGTCAAATAATTGCCCAACAGACAGCCCACACATTTGCCTGACACCCATGCAAAGTAAATCTAACCATTACCATGTGCGAGCCTGTCTCTGCACATGTTGTGGTTCACAGTGAAATAAACAAACAGTAAAAAATGAATTCGTAAAAAAAAATTAAAATAATAGAAAAACTTTGTTAAAAAACAATAAAAATAAGGGTTAAATACTTTGGACATCCTTTGGGGTTTTACAACTTTTTTTTTTTTCTTAAATTTTTTTTTTTTTATCACAGGAAGTCCCTGTAGTTTTGATAATAAGCCAAGTTAATTCTCCGTCAGTTGACCGTTAGTTGACTTAACGGAAAGCCACGTGGACTAATCAAATATTGACACGTGATACCAACTTAATTTTTTTTTTAATTAAAAAAAATGCATTTTCTAAAAAAAAAAAAAAAATCAAGAGCCACCCCCTTGGTGCCCAGGGGGTGGCCTGGCCACCCCAATGGGGCTCACCCCCTTTGGCCAAAGGGGGTGGCCCCCAATTTTATTTTTTTAAAAAAATTTTTTTAAAAAAAATTTAAGTGGGTGTCACGTGATTGGTCCACGTGCCTTTCCGTTAAGTTAACCAGTGGTTAACTTGGAGCACTAACTTGGTTTATTATCAAAGTTACAAGGACCTCCTATGAGAAAAATGAAATTCTATGAGAAAAAAAAAATAGTCCTTGTGAAACCCAAGGACTAATTTAACCCAAATAAAAATAATAAAAACAAATCTTAAAATTAGTCCAGCACTGACCTGAAAATGAGTTGACAGCTGGGCATTGGTAATATGCGTGATTTGTGAATATAAGATGTGGGTTGGATTCAATGTGTATTACAGTTGCGCCCACTTAGAGATTAGATCCTTGTGGACAAATCATGACCTTTTGTTTACCTTACTCTTACCATGACGCTGACATGTGTCTTTTTGATATTATACAGGAAACCACTGAGGCTCTATGCAATTGGATCATGTGCTGCTAATAGGTGGTACAAAACTGAACAAAGAATGCCTTTTAAGATTAGCCAACGGCTATTTCACGTGCATTTACTGTACCATTATGATGTGCAGACCTCGGTGAGGCGCAAGGAGCATCTTGTGGTGAATGACCGACACTTTTTGACCGTCTGATTTGCATCCACTCATCCAGGACCGTAGGATTAAGATAGATGGGTTTCTGCCAAATCAACTGCTGCTACACGTTAGCAAAGATTGCTTTTCAGAAAAAATCGTCCAAAGATTGCTTTTCAGAAAAAAAATCACCCTTCTCTTGCAGGCAAAGGTGACCGACCACTGATTTCTCCACTGTTGATCTTCGAGATATGCTCCTTTCCAACCGTCAAGATTTCTTGCCACATCTACTCACCATTCTCTGCAAATGTGTCTTAAATTTAATTTAATGTTTTTTTTTTTTTTCTTTTTCTTGGTTGAATAAGTCAAAATGCACTCACACTCAACGAGAACACCATTTACTCACCATTCTCTGCAAAGGTGTCTTAATTCTTTTTCTTTTTTATTATTATTATTTTTTTTTCTCTTGGTTGAAAAAGTCAAGATGCACTCACACTCAACGAGAACACCATTTACTCACCATTCTCTGCAAAGGTGTCTTAAAACTTTTTTTTTTTTTTTCTTGGTTGAAAAAGTCAAGATACACTCACACTCAACGAGAAGCATTTCTAGTTGAGCTCTGCCCATCTTCTCCAACTTCTCCATAGGCCGTATCCTCTTTAACAACGAGCCCCGAGCATCTGCTCATATCATCAATACCCACAGAGCCTTCAATCGTAGTACATCTTTGAATTGATAGCTGAACAGTTCTCAACGTTTGTATAAGAGAATTCGGAATACAGCCTCGCCAATGCAGACCCACACTGAACGTCACACTTGTTGGTCTGAAGAATTGCATAGCGATTCTTCCAGCCCCTTCGTTCGACCATCTCCTCGCAAGCACCCGCATCCTCATCCGTGTTCTGCATCTACGGACACGGGCTCCCCTCCAAGGACACGCACTTGGAAGGTTCGTCTATACCTCTCACAGTATCCTCGTTCATAATGGAAATGTCTGTGTATTACTGATTATTAGTAGTGACTGTGTGAGATTTTTGTGTAGGCTTATTGGACAAGGAGCAGCAAACGATACCTTCCCCTAGATTCACCCGTATTCTGCAAGAGGCGTAAGGTATGTATATGTACGTTTTTTATTCCTTTTTGTATGTGTTTGCTCTTGTACTAGTATATGGTAATTGAGTTGGATAAACATACATATACATAGATGGAACCCGTTGAAGGTGATGACTCGACCATTTGGTCTCCTGAGTATGAAAACATATTTGTTCAAATTTTGGTTGAACTCGCTAACAATGGCTGAACAGTGAATGGGTCAGTCCACGTGAACATGTGGTCCCCTATTGCTTCCAAACTTTCTGAAATTACTGGTCAGACCTACACCACCGCCCAGTGTTGGACAAAATTTTCACGTCTTAGGATGAACCACCGCGAGTTTTCCAACCTCCTCCATCACAAAACTGGGTTCGATTGGGACCCAGTGGGAAACACAGTCCAAGAGACAGAAACTCAGTGGCAGCAATATCTTAGGGTAACTTTTGCACAACCCTCTAGCATTTTTCCTTTCTGTCTTTGAGTCTTTAGGCAACATAGTGTATTTTCCTTATTTTATTTTTTTTAATTTTTTGGTGTATGTCTTAGATCAACAAGAAGGCTTGGCATTTCAAAAAGAAAGGTTGCCCAAACTATGAACTATTGGGTCTTCTTTTCAATGGGTCAACAGCCACTAGGGTGCTTCGGCATTCCTTTGGTAGGACCCCACTAGGTAGTGATGAAGAAGAGGAGTTGAACGATGCACTGTTACGGTTTGGAATGCATGTTAGTAGGGAGGCGAATGCAGGTCTTGGCAATGGTGTAGATTCTGTTGGGGGTTCAAGGGGTGTGGGCGACAATGCTGCTCCCCCTAGTAGGGGTATAGTAATTGGGGGAAATGGGCGTGGCAAGCGTCCTGTGGATGGCTCGGGTCCCAGCTCAGACTACAAGAGGAAGGGGAGGGGAAAGGAGTCCTCTTCAATGGACTCCCTTAGAAGTGATGCTCTGAAAGAGTTTCGTGACTTGTCCCGTCTAAAGAAGGAGATGTTGATTTAGGATCAGCAGAGAATGAGTAGTGGAGGAGAAGCCAGTGGCGGTGGTGCAAGTAGTGGCGTGTCCTTCTCTAATAGCATGAGTAGGGCTATAGCCATATTGGATGAGATTGCCCCTGATTTGGATGACGAGAGGTACCTGAGGGCCTTTAATCTTTTTAGGGACGAGAGCATTCGAGATGGTTTTATAGCTATGCCTCCAGCTAGGAAAAAGGCATGGGTAGCTTCACTGTAGCAATTTCACCAAATCATTGCTGGTCTCGTGACGTTTTTTGCTTGATGTTCACTGCATTGATGCAGGTTGGAGCGTTTCAAATGCTCTTTGTTTTGTCTATTATGTTGTATGGCTAAGAAATGTTTATGTTATGCTACTAATCTTTATTTGTAAGGGGCGTTTAAATTTGGCATGTAATATTCCTTGACAATGAGCCATCGTCACCTTATGGGTGAAACTTGGGCAAATTTTCTCTTGGGTTTTATGACTCCTTTATATATTTGAATGTGTACCCTAGAATATTATCAAATGTTTATTTGAATGGATGGTATGCTAAATTCCGTTTATGGTGTGTTTAGTCTCATGCCACCTTATGTTATTTTACCAAAAATGACATTCAACATAGTGAATCAATTGGAGCCCACTGAAATTGACCATTTGACCAATTTACTATGATTTATATTCTTATGTTATGGTTACTTATTGGTCTTTTGGTGTAGTAAATGTTGATCAATTTTTTATTCGCAATTTTTTGTCAAAATGATCTAGGCAGAGTTTGTGGGATGGTGAACTTGGCTAATTATGGTATCAATTTCCAAGTTTTGCCGCAGAGTCTTTTGTTCATCTTGGACAATAGTCTCTGGTTTCTGGTATATCATGCGATTTGTTATCTATGGAACTTATGTACTGTTGAGTGGCTTTTTACAGTTCTATTTCTAGCCGCTAATATGTAACTGCATATGGGGGGTTAGACGACGCCTTTAGTTCATTTCAAGTTATAAATTGATCCTGGTCATTTAACTTTGAAGTGCTAAAGGGAAATGCTTTTAAGACTTTTGAAGTTGATCATTTACTGGCTTGTTTTTGTATCACATAGATAAATATATCAAGACAACTGATATTTTGTTCTTGCAAACCTGTTGAGTTTTTTGATGAGTTCTATATTCTACTTGGTAAATTTTCTTAAGAGTTATTGTGGTAGGAAGGAGGCTAGTATCCCCAATTCTTCATCATCGTCTTTGTCTTATTGTCTGAGCTATGTTGTACTAGTAATGTCGGTTTATTTGTCTTTAGTCTTTCTAGGTTTTTCTCCAGTTCAGTTTGCTGCCTCTTTAATGAGCAAATCGAGTTGTGCGTCGGCAGTGATGCTTTGCCTAGTGCTTGAATGTAAAAACTTGTATAATTTATGAAGGCGTGGAAGCCTCAAGAATGTGGTCTTTAAAAGCCAATGGAATTGGTCACATTATTAGCAATCTTCCCTTTAATGATCCGCATGCTTGAATGTACTAAAGTTACGTATTCATTCTTCCCAGGGAAAAAAAAAAAAAAAGAAAAAAAAAAACGACAACAAAAACAAGTAAGCATGTTTTGGTGTGGTGAGTAGTCAATGTTAACCAAAGAAAAATGCAAGGAAACGTTTCAATGGCTCCCTCTGTGACTCGTCAAAGTTTTTGAAATATTAACTAGAGGATCTACCTTAGGAATTTGATACAGTTTCTCAATTATATTTTATCTTTCCCCTCTCATTGACAAACAAATATAAAGTGGAATAAGTGAAATAGACCCAAAAAATTACTAGCCAACATTGCGCTCTTATTTGAGTTTTTATTCGCAATAGAGTAATGATAGGTGATAGTCTTCAAATGTGATTATATCTATATGATAAACATTTTAGGTTGCTAGTTGTCAACTACTAGATGATAGATTTTCATTGTAGCTAGGTAATGATAAATTTCAAATAGTCTTAAATTGCTAAATGATAGCCTTTAATTGGGATACATGTCACAATCCTAACTAGTTTATTTTTTATTATAATTGAACCCAAAAGTAAATTACCAACAACATTACCTACATGTATATAATAGACTTGTTGTACTTGGTTATATTCTCTTTTTCTTTTCTTTCTTTTTTTAATCTTTTTATTTTTTTTAAAAAAATAAAATTATTTTTTTCTATTCACGGGCATTCCATTTTCGGATAAATCTTACATGGGCATTTAATTTTCTCATAAACCTGAAAATCATTTGAGATAAAAGAAAAAGAAAAAAGAAAAAAAAGAGATGGGGTGCATATTTAAAAATCTCTATAAATTAAACACACAAATAAAATGACTTTGATGTGCGTCGTTTGACCTTCCTCGTTGCAATTTTCCGTATAGGATGGATGCATCTATCCCTAACTTCGTTTTCTATGGTGCTGAGCATAATACAATGGATGACGATGATTGGTTCGCAGCGATGTTCATGCTCCTACTTGAAATTGATGACACATTTGATGAAGCACCTGCAATTGAGAGGATACCTCAGCGCACTTCGGCACTCCAGGGTGCCGCATTTGTGCAAGAAGTGCTAGTTGGTCACCCAGGTACTTGCTATGAGCTGTTTCGCATGCAAAGGGACACTTTTGTCTCATTAACAAATGTTTTGAGGGCGAACTACCTAGAAGATAGTCAGTCACTGAGAGTGGAAGAATCACTGGCCATCTTTTGCCTAATAGTTGGCCATCGACAAGGGATGAGGGTTGTAGCGGACAGGTTCCAGCACTCCACTGAGACAATTTCACGCCATTTCAAGCATGTGATGAGGGCATTATGCAACTTGGGAAAGACCCTTATAAGGCCTAGGCAGCTCGACGGAGTCCACCCATACATACAGGGTAATCCAAAATACTTTCCATGGTTTAAGGTACGTATATATTTTCGGTAGTCTGAGGATATTTGAATTTATTTGGGACCTACCTAACCATTCAACCATTTTCCAATATTTTGCATGTTAGGATTGTGTGGAGGCCATTGATGGTACCCATATTCAAGCTTGGGTTCCGGCGAAAAAACAAAATGCATTTCGAGGACGAAAGGCAGTCGTGTCCCAAAATGTAGTGTGTGCTTGTGACTTCGACATGATGTTCACATTCGTGTATAGCGGGTGGGAGAGGACAGCCAATGACTCAAGGGTCTTCTACAATGCCGTAACTAGACTTGAAAATGAATTTCCTACACCACCAGAAGGTGAGTGTCTTCTCTCCACAACCATGTGTCAATATTTATAAATAAGGTTGTCTAATAACTGCTCACACAAGTGCATGTCTACTTGCAGGTCACTATTACTTAGTTGACTCTGGGTTCCCATGCGCAAAAGGATACCTCCCCCCCTGTCGCGGAGAAAGATATTATTTGCAAGATTTTAGAAATGGTGGTGACCCTCAAGGGTTCAAAGAATTGTTCAATTACCATCATTCCTCACTTCGTATGGTAATTGAACGCTGCTTTGGAGTGCTGAAAAGGCGTTTTCATGTGCTAAATGGCATGCCCAAGTACAAAGTGTGTCACCAGCCCCTTATAGTCAATGCATGTTGCACACTGCACAACTTTATCCGCCAGGCTAGCCGTGATGATATGTTCTTTGAACATACCTTTCCTGTGAATCTTGGCAATGGTGCTGATTACAACAACCCCTACGACTTCTCTGATGAAGCTGCTTTGATCATGGCAAACACTAGGGACCAGATTGCGCAGTTGATGTGGGATAATATCCACCCGCCGAACTGACGTGGGGTTGGGTATTGCAATGCAACTATGGCAATATTCTTGTTTTGATAGCCTACCGACAGTACTGTTTATTATTTTATGCTATATGATGTGTCATGGGACAATTTCTTTTGTGTATGACTTGACATTATAGCACATTTACTTGTGCTTGAATATGTGTGTAAGCGAAGTGTGCTGCGAACATGCTATGTATGGGCTTGTCGGTTGTGGACTTTTATGTCTGTCGTTTTGGTACTTGCTATGTATAATTATGTCGGGTGTGGACACCTATTTTATGGCTACCTTGTTTTGGTACTTGGTATGTATAATTAAGTCGGTTGTGAACTATTATTATATTTCTATTTCATTTTGGTGCTTGCTACGTATAATTACGTTGGTTGTGGTCTTATATTTATATCTATTCCATTTTGATCATTTATAAGTATGACTATGTCGGTTGTTGGACTTATATTTTACATTTATGTCATTTTGGTTGGCTTTATCTATGTGTTAAGACTAGTTATGGAACTCGAGATGCAATGTACATGTGGTGCTGGACCGATGAGATTACTCGTTTCTAGAACCGACAGGAATTACATGCGGCGCTTTTACAAGTGTCCCCTATACAATGTATGCAATGTTTTTGCTTAACCTAGACAATAATACATGATTGCATCGTTTCACTTACATTGAAGGAAAAATTATTATTGGCTTTTGAAATGAAATTCGTATAAATGATTTGTTGGTTATTTTCACGTCTTGTTTGTCACTTTTCATTGACAATTTTGCACAATTAGATGTTTACATATATTTGTAATCTTTGAACTACTGGGATAAGTATAACAAACATGTTAAAAAGTCGTATGCATTGTCATTATTTTTTTTGTGGCCCTAAACATAATAGTCGCTCTTCACATTAAGACAACACTAGATGACTTGAATGAAGTACTTCAACTATTAATATGCATTTATCGTTTAATACATTGGTATTCCGTCCATGATCGACTGGTGTTACTGCAGAATCATCCAGGTAGTTTCCATTGGGAAGATGAGCTACTACAAAGTTTGTCGCCGCGCTCGTCCCAGCAGGGGCGAGCACATTGGGAAGATGAGTTGTTGGAAAATATGTCACTGCAAAATCATCCAGGTAGTGTCCATTGGGAAGATGAGTTATTACAAAATTTGTCGTCACGCTCATCTTAGCAAGGGCGAGCACATTGGGAAGATGAATTGTTAGAAAATATATCAACACAATTAGACGATATCTTAGAAGTGGGTGTACATGGTAATAGCGGTGCATTGGGCAACCAATGGCTCAATAATGCTATGCGATGCTGTTTTGGTTATGTCGTCTGCTGTTTAAGTTGCCTAGGAGTACTCCTACTAGTGCTCTTATTTGCTTAAAGTGCATTTTGGTGACATTGCATTAATGGTAACCGGTTGGTTGTAGTTTGTTGTTAAACCTACAAGAAGGATAATTTCTGTTTATGGTAATTGATCTCTTGTTAGTAGGGTAACAGTAATGCATCATTCAGTATTATGTAGTTGGGGCGAACCATTGTTTGTTTAAACCTATTGAAGATGGTTGCCTATTTTTTGCATTATGCATATATCATCTATTTCGACAATGTAATAGGTGTAAGCATATTTGTTTTTAGTCCATACGTGTAGTGAGAGACACTAAGACCAAGAGCAATTTTATTATTATTATTATTATTATTATTATTATATTTTTTTCATAATTTATCTTATTTCATGTAATTATATGGATTTAAGATTTGTTTAGGATTTTTGTTTTTTTACCCTACACCAAACAGGTGTAAAACACAATTGGGGAAGCCCAACTTAATTGCATAAAAATAGAAGAACTTCCATTTTGGGTACTGTAGCATGCAGTAGGAGTCTTAAAGGTGCTACCGAAAGTAACTTTTTTTTTTTTTTTTTTTTAAATAATGTCTTAAATATTATTTTAGTTGGTAAACCTCTATTTGTGAATCCAATGAAAATCCTCCAATGATTAATACCAATCATTGGCAATCATTTTTTATTTACACCTAATGTTATTGTAAAAATAAGTACAAAAACAATTTTTATCACATTATAAACTTATTTTCACATAGAAATCTGGAATAGAATTATTTTGAAAATCAAAAAATAAGAATTTGAAAACAAAAACGAAAACATGCCTATCCAAACAAGGAATATGATGATTGGAATTGTGATTGGAAAAGTTTTGGATTCTAAAGCTGATTCTAAAGCTGCGCCAGCCAAAATGTGAACATCTAAACCCTTAGTGATTGGAATTAGTCAGAGGGAACCAACGACTTTCCCTCCAAAGAGAACTTCCCTTTGATGGTACTCCAGGTGTCATTATCTCATCATTATAGTATTTTTTCGAAGGACAACAGAAAAATAATTCTCCCAATTATGGCTTCTTGCCTAGAGCAATGGCAAGTACATAAAATTGTCTCAATCTTTCCTTTGTATCTTTTCTATCAAGTCTATGCAATCGTACAACCATTTGAAATGAATAGATGAAAATTTTCAATGACAATATTTTCAATGGGGATGAAAGAAACCTTTTTCATCATGCTATGGCCAATGTCACTAGGGGTTGGCCTTTTGTATTGCGTGTGGGATTTAATTAGGTTGTATCAAGAAATTGGCAAAAGACTATATATATAAATCAATTATAATTCGATCAATTTAACTAAACAAGTCAAACTCTTTAATCATATATATTCTACTAATTTTGTGTTTGATTCATATTAGATTTGCATGTCGTATCAAAAATTGCTAGCCATACATGTGAGTATGGGTGACAGTTCGTAATTTTAGTTTAATTTATATAAATTAGAATATGTTAAAACATTGTTGGTCTAAAAAAAAAAAAATGAGGTTAAGAAGAATAATTACCTCGAATTTGAATTTTTAGGCCAATAGATTATATTTTTGTTAATGTTGGAGAGTGGAGAAAGAGAAAGATAGAGATGGAGAGAAAAAAGAGGAGAGATATTAATGTTGGAGAGTGAAGGGAGAGAGATGTTTTTGTTTTTTTTTTTTTGTTTGAAATTAAGAGAGAGAGATGTTGAATGAGAGTGAAAGACTTGGAGAGAAAAAACAGAGAGAGACGTTGAGAGAGAGGAAAAAAAGAGAGATAGAGAGAGAACAAAAATATGAACCGTTCAATTTTTAACTATTCACTTTTTAAAATAATGAGTTAAAAAATCAGTTTAGTCTTTAAAAAAAATTGGTTCACGCCACATGTTGCGATTTGAATGCACTTCAAAAGAAGGCTTCGGCTATTATATATGATATATGATATGATTTGATTTGTATTATTTGTTTCCTTATTTGATTTGAACATTGATAATACTTAATTTATTAAATAATTTATATATGGAAAACTCTTGAAATATAATTAAATGTC